>NW_017731932.1:160610-168203 GCF_001890085.2 Hipposideros armiger
CCTCCAATTTTTCTTTATTTCTAGAATTTAAATTAGATGTTAAAACTCTTTGCCCGATCTTCTGTTTTTCTCCTGTTTTATTATTTTCCATTATTTTCATTTATATTTGGAGGCTATTTTCTCAATTTTATTTTTCAAATCTCCCATTGCATTTTTAAATTTTCTTATCACACTATTAATATTCCAATGTCTTTTCTGATCTTTACTGCTTCTTTTTCATACTACCCTGTTCTTGTTTACGAATACGGTTTTCATCCGTTCAGTCAATGATGTTTGATGAGCGTCTATCTTGTGTTAGGCATGAGTACTGGTGACACAAAATGAGCAAGACAGAGTCCCTGCCCTCATAGAGCTTACATTCAACTGGGAGTAACAAAATTAAACAACTAATAGATATTCAATATAATATCAGGAGGTGATGGTGCTAAAAAATTTTTTTTTAATTTAAAGATTTAAACAAGGAATGGAAACAGAAAATGATGGGAGTGGCTATCTCATACATCCTTTCTCATATCTCATATGACATTAGTTATAATGTTTTAAAGTTGACATCTAACCTCTGTATTCTGTTTCCTCCAAATTCCTTTTCTATTTGTTGACTTTGATTTTGTCTTTCATTCTAGTGCTTTTCCCCAAAAAGCCTTGGCTGTCCACTCCTGTTTAAGAGTGAGGCCCGGCTTGGCATCCCTGAACAGGGCTTCTTGGCTCATAGGCATCAGCAAAGAGCAGTTTAGAGGCACACTGGCCTTTGGGGGTGGGGGATAAGGGTAGCACTCTTCTCTTAATTGGTGGTTTCCCCAGAGAAAATGTCTCTGCATCCCTGCTATGAGCCTGACCACCAGCAGTCTGGGAGCCAAATGGGGATAAGCAGGCTAGGAAACCCTTTTGCAGATTTTCATTAACCCCCATTTTCAATTTGGTACCTGACTACTGCATTCAACTGCAGCTGGTATTCCCCAATCCAAAAGCTCTGTGATTCAACTTCTCCAGAGAGAAAAGTTGCCCCCAATCTTTTACAGGGGCAAGGTAAGGAATCTGGGGTACAACTGCTCTTCATTTGGACCTTCAATAACCTCCCTTTTTCAGCCCCAGCCTACCCCTGCCCCTAGAGATTCCCTGTGCCACCGGTTCCTGAGCCTTTAGAGACTGCCACAGTGAGACTCAATGTCTTGTTAGCTTCTCCCTGCCCCTTTGCAGGGGCTTAAGAATTAGCTTTCTTCATCTCTCAGTGGTCCTGCTCTCCTCTAATGCTCTCTTTATCCTTATGGGTTCATATCTTTTTTTTTTCTTTTGCTGACATTTTAGTGGAGTCATGGAAGGAAACACATGTAAAATCATATTTTCAATTCCCCATGTTTAACCTGAATAATTCCTTAGTGGTAGCCAGTCCTAATCGCTTCTGATAAAATAAAAATAACAATTTCTGATTCATCATGAGTGTTAGTCTGAGTTCACTGCCAGGCAAAGTGAAATGATGGGGTCTTCAGGTTAACTGTCAAAACTAACTCAGAGGCAATTAGCCTAAACCTGGAGGGTTTCATCATGTATACATACACACTCAGCTGGCTTCACGGGCTTGTGACCTGTGCAATCGCACAGGACCCCATGCTCAGAGGACTCCGTGCTTGGCTTCAAGTTCTTGAAATTCTTAATAATTTTAAAACAAGGGTCCCACATTTTCATTTGTCCTGAGCCTCACAAATCAGGATGTAACCAGTCCTGGGTATATGTGTGGTACCCTGTGAAGACAGTCTCGCCAGCCCAAGGCAAGAGCAGGATATGTTAAGGCCAAAGCCACAAAGTTCACAAGGAAAGAAGACGGTCTGACCTAAACAGTTCATTATCTTGTCAGTTCAGTATTGACCGGTAGTAGAGCTCAGCTCAGGCCAACTGTGGAACCGCCAAGTCTGCTTTTGGTTTTTAGGAACCGTGTTGACCCATCAGGTTCCTGAGGTTGGGCGCAAATAAGACGTCTGAGTCACACACAGAGAAAGCAGTCACGCGCTCACTAGCAGGCTGTTTCTCTGCTGATTCTGATCAGTTATCTGAGAAGCAGTCGTACTGGCTTCTTCTCCTGTGGCCTGACTATTTGCTACCTATATGCCTGTCCAGCAGTCGCTCGCTCCTTCCAGAGGCAAGGTCTTCCACAGACAAATCCAAGGTCCAGCAAAAACTTGCTTATGGTTGCTGAGTGCCCGTTCCCCCTTCTTCCTTACTTAAAAAAAAAAACTAACCCTTGTGTGTGTGCAGAAATAATGTGCCAAACTGAAAACACTGTGTCTCAGCCTCTCTGATGGTAGTCTTGAGCTGTGGCCAGTGTGGCTCCGTGGATGGAGCTATGGGTTTCATAGCTACAGTGGATTGGCTACGAATCTCCCAGAAATGTTTTATTTTCTGGACATACAGATTATCCCTTCTTTTGCATCTTGTCCTCTTTTCCACTGCCTGTAGCTTTTAAGTGATAGCTGGAGCCACAATAAGTCACTCAACAAACGCTCAGTTAATGAGCATTTACTATGTACCAGGCACTCTTCCAAGCCTCAGAGATAAAGCAGTAGTAAGACAAATATCCTTGTGGTGTGTACATCGTTCAATGCAAAGAAAAGCAAAAAGAATTACATGGGCCTCAACTTTGACATTTCTGAGCAGCTGAACTACAGACAGAAACTTACCTGAGAAAAATTCATTTTATTTAGCCCCTTTGGACTAGCTAGTTGGCATAAGGGATATTAGAAATAGTTTAACTCGAGAAATTAGACTTGTGATTTATTTTGAATATGTAACGTGATTTATTTCGGAACCACAATTAAAAATAAACATTTTAAATATATATGCATGTGTGTTTATAATTTACATATGTATGTGTGCATGTATATATTCTTTTTTCTAGACAGAAAGAAAAATAGGCAAAGCAAAGGTAAGAAAACGTTATTGTGAATCTGAGTGAAAGATATACGTGTATTTATTATGTTATTCTTTCAATTTGTCTAAATAAGAAATAGGGCATCTGTGATTCACTTGGAGTCGTGTAGCAAGGCTCATGGCCTTCCTGGGAATAAAGTATTTTTTAAAATCAAGGCAATTCCAACAGTGGAGGGAGAGGGGGATTGAGAGTTCCGAGGTCCCTTGGTCCCACTTTTCTCTACTGTGTGAAGGAAGGATTTTGCCAATCCTACTGTAAGAAGTACCTGGTTTGGAGCAAGCCTTTCAAACCAGTGCTAGCCAGTGTCCCTGACGACTGAGACAGAGCCCCTTCCAAACTCCAGACCGGCTGTTGGTGCCTGCTCGCCAAGAGAGGGCTGTACAGCTGCGGCATTTGGTCTGAGACTTGCTCTCATCCCAGCCCTCCAGCCGCAGCGAGGCTGCGTGGGAGGAGATATAGAACGCCCCCACCACCACCTCCGCCACCACCACCTGCTCATGGCACCATTCACCAAAAATAACTCGACGCTCACGTCATGTCATTTGGCAACAACAGGACGCCAGTTGTGGAATGCGTGTCTCTCAAGCCCGAAGAGGCATTCCATGACGTCACGGGGTGGGGGGTGAAAGAAGCAAGGTGCGGAACAGCATTTCAAAACGATCCCACACGTGTCAGAAAAACAGGAGGGATGGTGGGGGAGAGGGAGGCGGCTGGGAAAGGAAAGAAAAGGAGGTAGGAATGGAACGAAAGAAAAAAAATGGAAAGAAAAAAACCTTTATTTGGATGTCTATGTAGATACTCATTGTGNAAGGCATCCAATTTTACAATATCATTTTATAAAGATACACGCCACCAAGAAGGTAAGGTGCCTTATGAATTTAAGCACATACCTTCAAATTTTTATAAAGAAAACCTGTTAAAAATGTAAGGGGAAAACGGCTTTCCGAAAAGGGGAGTCATCTGGGAAGCCAGTGAAGAGGTCTGAGCAGAGAAGTGGCATGGTCTGCCCTGAGTCTTAAAAGGATGGCTCTGGCCATTGAATTTCTAAAAATAGACTGCCGCCAGGCAGAGGAGGAAGCAGGAAGACTAGTTGGGAGGCGATGGCAGGGATCCAGATGGACCATCACAGGGGCTGGGAGCAGAGAAGTAGCAGTAGAGGAGATAAGTGGTCGGGTGCCATATACATTTGAAAAGTACAGACAATAGGAAATGTTGGCTGATGGGGTGTGAGTGAGGTTCAAGGGAAAAAGAAAAGACACAGACAATACCGAGGTTTGATCTGCTTCATAGGAGGATGGAGAGGCCCTTAACTCATGTGTTAAAAGCTTTGGGAAGAGCAGTCTTGCTGGGGGCCAGAGAGGGGGGCACTAGAGTTTGGTTTTGGACCTGATAAAAATGTCCTTTTAGACATATATTCAAGCAGAGAGAGTGAGAAGGGAACTGCATCAGTAAGTATGAAGTTCAGAGGAGAGCTCTGGGCTGGAGATACAAAATCGGGAAGTTTTCAGTTTATAGATCACAGTTCAAGCAAGGAGGCTGCCTGGGTATGCCTGGGGAGGGAGGGTAGGTTAGGAAGAGAAGCCATCCAATAACTATTTCCTGGGCACTTCCACATGATGAGGCTGGGAGATGAAGAGGAACCCACAGGAGAGCCAGAGAAGGGGCTGCCAACAGTGGGAAGAAAACCAAGGGAGCGTGATGTGTGGGTGCCAAGAATCCAATATCGTCAAGTGTCAAACGCTGCCAATATGTTATGATAAAAACTAAATTCACCATTGGGTTTAGTAACATGGAGGCCATTAAAGATCTTGAAAAGAGCAGTTTTTAGTAGAGCAGGGGGAGTGATGGGAGAAGATTTCAAGATAAAAGTGTGGACAACTAGTTAGAGAAATGTGGCTGTACATTGATGCAGAAAAATAGGACAATAGCTGGAGAAGAAAGTGGGGCCAAAAGAAGGTTTGGATTTGTTCGTTTGTTTTTTCTATTAAAAAAAAATAACCAAATGTTTGCGTGCTATTTGCATATTTGTTTATGACTGAGAGTCTCCATGCCCATTTCCATGCCTTCGTTCCCAGACCTCATATTCCCACGGAGAGTGAAAGAACATAAACTCGTGATGGCTTCAAAGAAGAAACCACCTTCCACGTGACCTAGCCCCAGTGATGCAGCTGTCTCCAAGCCTTCACTGTTACCACCACGCCACGAGTCCAATCAATTGCAGATGGGGTGGTACAGCAGATCATCACGGCATTAGCATACTGCTCTTCATTTAATGTAGTTTTATTATCAAAGGACTTCATTATGCAGTTCAAAGTGTCAAACAGTCCCACGAGGCTTAGAACAAGAAAGAGCCTCCCCAATGCCCAGCCTCCACACCCCAAAGCAATCGCTTTCAACTCCCTCGTTTGTTTCTTCTCGTGACTAATGTCATATTTCTAGATCCCATGCTTACGGCTTTTTTCATCTGTTTTTCATTCCAGGATTTTCAATTTTGACTTCCTAAGATGGAAAACAAGGATTTAGTTCTTTTAACCCACACACCACAGCCATATTCCTTTATCCCTTCTATATCGTTCTCTCAATAAAGTTTTATTAAGGTTTCTTGTTAAACCGATATTTAATGCTTACATTATTGACTATAAAAATGGAATTCATAGCAGAGTCATTTGGTATGTTATATCTCATGCCCCGTCTTGTATGACTTTTTGTTGCTCCCAAATTAACAATTGCCTTAGTTATTCACTTGCTTAGTTTTTTTATGTACCTATCATTGGTGCATACTCAAACTATCCCCAAATTGTTCCCAACAGAACTAAAAACCCATCTCCAAACAAATACATCAGGTAACCCGTGTGTTCAATGTATTTCTCAGAGACACCGCTCGCGGGGGCCCCGCGTGCTCCTGCTGCTCTCTGGGCTGGTTGCCCTCTGACACTGTTCCATAGCTGTCACCCCAGGACCACCCTCAAGGCGGGAATTCCTTTCCCCTCTCTCCTCTTTGGGTTCTCTGGTGGCTGGCTCCCAGATCTTCCTCTTTCTTGGTTTATTTCCTAATTTGGCCACTTTTTCTGTAGCTTCCTGAGACAGGATGAATGAGAGGTAAGGTATGTTTTTATGACTGGACATATCTGAGCAATTCTTTATTTTACCACCACATTCGTTTAATAGTTTGTCTAAGTATGGAGTTCAAGGTTGGAGGTCACCTTCTCTCAGTCTTTTGAACATGTTACCCCANTTGGCCATGGGGAGGATTTGAGTAGGAGCGTTTAGGGATGTCCCTTTATATCAGGGAAATGGTGAGGTCTGAATCGTGGGGAGGCACACCCCACAGGAGTTCACACTTGAGTTAAAGCATCACTGATCAAATGGCGCGTGTGTATCTGTCTGTCTATGTGTGTGTTATAATATTCTCTGTCAAATAAACATATTAATTTAATTGTATGGTAAGAATGTTGACCTGAATTTCAGTTATTCCTCTAAGTACTAAGAAAGGAAAATATGACAACCACGAACAGTCCTTAAAACCAATTATGAAGGGACTCAAAAATAAACTGCACACAGGGCTGTGTGCTTCCCATGTGCTAAGAATGTAGCTAGTTTTCAATTCCAAGGTTCTTTAGAGGTGAGAGGCTGAGGTGGTGAATGCCACTTACCATACATGTGCCATCGGGATGTCACTTTCCCCTCACTGGTCCTCAGATTCTTTATGTATAAAATGAGAACTTGCTTATCAGAAATATATTGGTTACAAATAACAGAAAAATCAATTCAATCTCACTTAATCAAGAATTCCAGTTAGTGGGCTTGTATAACTGAAGAGTCTGTAAACAAGGCTCTCAGGGTCAACTTCCTCCACCCCTCTGTTCCGTCCACCTCGATGAGGTCTGACAATTAAGTTCGCGAAGTTGTCCTAGAAAACATGCTACCTACCTCATTGCTGAATATCACTATGGTCGCTTTCAAAGTACACCCCTTGAGAAGCTAAGCACCGATGCCAGCGCCTAGTCCATCCTTCAAAGAAATTTTGGAACTCTTTTTCTGGAATGGCCATCAGAGCTGTCATCAGATTACCCTTGATGTCCTGAATGTCATCAAAATGTCTTCCTTTCGATATTTCCTTTATCTTCAGATAAAGAAAGAAGTCACTGGGGGCCAGATCAGGTGAGCAGGGAGGGTGTTCTAATACAGTTATTTGTTTATTGGCTAAAAGCTGCCTCACAGGCAGTGCTGTGTGAGCTGGTACATTGTCGTGATGCAAGAGCCATGACTTGTTGGTGAAAAGTTCAAGTTGTCTAACTTTTCTATGTAGCCTTTTCAGGCCTTCCAAATAGTAAACTTGGCTAACTGTTTGTCCGTTTGTACCAATTCATAATGAATAATCCCTCTGCTATCAAAAAAAGGTTAGCAACATCGTAGCATGAAGTTCACGAACTTCATTGTCAGACCTCGTATTTTGGCCTCATGCTCAACAAGGCCTCTCCATTTGGTGGCAGGGCGACTGCCAGACTCATATCCTCACACATGTAAGTCCAGTGGAAAAGACAGCACACCTGTCCCCCAGTCTACGTGAGATGGCATCTCACTGACTCCAAAGGGGTCAGGTCAACTGCAGTGGCCAGAGGGATGTGATGTCTTATTCCCCTCATCTGACTTCATGCTCAACCCAGGCA
>NW_017731932.1:168632-173934 GCF_001890085.2 Hipposideros armiger
ATATTTACCAAATTTACCAAAACTGACACAAGAAAAGTAAGTACCTATATAGTCCTATAATTCATCAAGAAATTGAATCCATATTAAAAAAACCTTTCCACAAAGCAAACTCCTGGTTCAGAAGTATTCACAAGTGAAATTTCCAAACATTAAGGCAACAGTAAAAGGAACCAGTTCCCAACCCTTTTAATAAGGCCAGCATAACCCAAATCCATAACGTCACAAGAACATATAAGAAAAGTAAATTATAGGTCAATCTCTGTCATGATAATAGATGCAAAAATCCTTAAGAAAAATGTTGTCAAATTACACCCAATTATAAATAAAAAGTCCCATTGTGATTTCCTGTCAAGATGACAGAGTAGGTAAACGCTGCGCTCACCTCCTCTCAGGACCACAGCAATTACAACTAAACCACAGAACAACCGTTATTGAGAATCACCAGAAGTCTAGCTGAACCAAAGCCCTACAACTGAAGACACACAGAAGAAGCCACCTCGAGACTGGTACGAGGGACAGAGACACAGAATGGGCTGGTCCCACACCCACATGTGACCATTAAAAATCAGGAGGTCCCAGCCCCTCCCCAACCCAGGGTTTCAGTGCCGAGGAAAGAAGTCCCCATAACTTCTGGCTGTGAAAACCAGCAGAGATTTTGGCTGACTGAGATGGAGGGCAGCAGCACTCCCAGGCACTCCTCTTAAATAAAGGGCCCACACACAGACTTACTTGCTGATGGACTCACTCACTCTGAGCTCCAGCACTGGGGCAGCAGCTCAAGAGGTGCCAAGGATATATGCGGAGGAACTGAATTATCTGGCTTCAGAGTGAGGGCTGGAAGGGCAGCTTTCTCCCGGATGGAGGAGCTGGTGAAAGCCATTATTTCTTTGTTGAGCCCTCCCGCTCCCTGCGTCTGCATGCAAGCAGACCCCACGTCTGAGTATCCATCAAATTGGCTATCACCTTTTGTGTGCCCCGCCCTGTTGATTCCTTGAACCATGCCCTACCCAACTTTCTAGCACACTCAAGCTACTTCCAGCGGCTTTTCCATATAAACAGCCTGCCTTGGCTCATGCTGTGGAGTTTCCTAAAATCTCTCAAAAGTGCACAAAACCCAAACAAGTAGCATCTGGCTTCAGCGTGTCCCATACCTCTGGCTGAACAGCCCTAAGCCCAGCACTAATGATAGCTGACCTTTGTTCGAGGCTTGGCCTCTCAAGGCACCTCCAAGCACAGTGTGGGTGGCAGCCATCTCTGGATTGTTTTGTGGCTCAATTTAGTTAATCATCCTCCATATTTCAGGTTAAATTAAACAGATTAATTGTTTCAAACACCTTAAATATTGGGTTGTCGGGAAAGTCATGATGTATTTTTTCTCCGTTTTTCGTTGCAAAATTGCATCATGACTTTTCCAACAACCCAATAGTATACATATTCAATATGTACATATTCAAATATGTATTCAAGTTCATATTAAACAGTATATTTGTTATAAAAACTTATAATCTTGGTTCTCATCTGNATTCCATGACGTCACGGGGTGGGGGGTGAAAGAAGCAAGGTGCGGAACAGCATTTCAAAACGATCCCACACGTGTCAGAAAAACAGGAGGGATGGGGGGGGGGAGGGAAGGAGAGGGGAAAGGAAAGAAAAGGAGGTAGGAATGGAACGAAAGAAAAAAAATGGAAAGAAAAAAACCTTTATTTGGATGTCTATGTAGATACTCATTGTGTGTATACACACACATAGAAAATCTGAAAAGATACACAATTACAGTGGTTCTTCTCAGAGTGTGTTTAAAGGTAAAGGTAAGGCTCTCAGTTTTTTCTTTTTCTTGTCTATTTTATAAATTTTCTGAGTCTATCTTTGTTTTGTTTTTTGTTTTTTGGGGGGAAGAACAATTAAGGTAAAGGACTGTTTAATGGGGAAGGGGGGCTCTCTCCTTGAAAAAAAAAGGGGCTGGTGCTGCCACTTTGAAGTAAATAAAGGCATAACACAGACGAGGTCAGAGGTCAGTAAACTGCAGTCAGCTGGCCAACCGGAGGCCTGACACCCGTTTTTGTATATAAGGTTGTATCAGAACACAGCCACGTCCATTCATTTACAGGTTGCCGGTGGCTGCTTTTGTGCTACACTCAGCACAGAGCTGTGTAGTTGCAACAGAGAGACTATATGGCCTACAAAGCAAAAAATATTCACTCTCCGGCCCTTTACAGGAGGAGTTTGCCGATCCCTGGTCCAGGTTCATATTTAACTCGGAAATGGGCAACATACAGTCTACGTTAGAACACTTATCCAAAAGTTTAGACTCAGAGGAAGAGGTGAGAGGCAAATTGTAAATTTATTTCATGAACTTAAATGGTTAAATCCACAAATGTCACCTCATTATAAAGGCCATCCCTATTCACTCAATGCCGGGAGCCCCTAACACAGCCCTGTCTGTCATTCTTTGTTGATTTTCTTCAAAGAATTTATCACCATGTGGTACTTTCTTGTTTGTCATTTATGTTTGCTTCCCCCATCATAACGTAAGAGCCATGAGAGCAGGTATCTACTCAATCTATCTCTAATGCCTGGAACACTGCCTGGCCCATAGTGAGTACTCAAGACACTCTGAATGAGTGAGTGAATGAAGGAATGAATGAATGAATGAATTGAAAAAGTTCAGTGGCAAATTTTTTATCAGCGTAAAGAGAGATAAAGACACAGTCAATGGCAACAATAACCAGAGCCCAACGGTAAAGAAAAATAGCAACCTATGAACAGTCCATGAAGAGATTTTAAAGATAGGAACTATAATATTTAGTAATTGTGTATGTGAGTCTGCCTGGGGGAAAAGACTGCAATGAAATGCAATAGTGTCAGGGGGAAGGTGGGGGTGCCTTAGTATGGTTTATGTGTCTAAGGCAAGGCCCAGGGTCTTCACCTGAGAAACGAGGCGAGAAGATATGGGGGATTCACCCAAGGATACCCCTTTTGGGGTTTGAGAGCCATTAGTGACTCAGAGGAAGAAGGGAGCAGCAGAGGGTCCGAACTGGAAATTCCACCCCTTCTCTTTTTCTTTTAAACTGTAAAGCTATCAGGTGGGACCCAAGAAATCCCCAAGCCAGTCTCCCCACTCTAAGATCTCCTTTCTAAGGGGAGAGGATTCTACAGCGTGTCCTTCCTTGCTGGCAGAGAGGGGTAGATGGGAGAATGAGAGACTGGAGGCTTTAAAAGGGATTCAATTGTTTTGCTTAAGAACACAAAGAAAAGAGATGACGGGAATGTGAAACCTTTCTCTTTTGTGACTAATGGGAATTTTTATTAGGTTTTGTCATAGATCAAAACTATCTCCCTGGGACTCACAGAGCTTTCAGTCTGCCCAAGACATTTTCAGTAAAATTGTCATTATTCATTAATCCTTTGTTGCATTGAATTTGCTTTCTGGAAAATGATAACAAAGTTCCCGCTTCAAGGTGGATGTAGGGTCAAGAACAGAGGCTACTCCTGGTGCCCAGTCACATCTGAGGTCCAAGAATAGCCTATTGTATTCTGCGGCCCTGGAGTTCTTATCTCTGCCTGGACCAAAATGCTGAAAAATGTGCAACCTTGAAAGACAGAGACCCATTCACTCTCCTAGGTGAAACCAAAAAACCTTGTACTCTTTTAGAAACAAATTAATCCCAGTCGGCTAGCAGATACCAAAGGAAGACAGCAATCCATTCAAAGGTAAATGAATCCTTTGTATAAATAACCAAACTTGTATACCAGGACTAGTGGGGACCCACATGCCCATTTAAAATTTCTCCAAACTTTGTACAATATGCCCCATTCTCCCAGTTGAACAATCTAATTGTTTGTCCAGAACAACCGGTGTCTGTAATCCGTGGATCTTGTATTTTTCCATTAACCATTTCACTACAGCTCCTTCCCCAGGAGATATGCTTTGCTGATTAATTTCACCTTCAATCAGAAAATGGAGAAGCTCTACACACCCAAATTTGTAGTTCACAGTCTCAAAGTCATCCAATTCAGAAATTCCTACTTTTGTTATCTCTAGGTCTTTGCCTTTTCTTGCAGAATTAACATTGTTCAGCTATAGTTTTTCCCGTGGATAAGGTGATACGTTATATCATCTCAACTACTGATTCAAACCTTCAGGAAATGCACAAAATACACGTACAGGTTGCCTTTTCCCTCGGAGTCTGCATCCCTGTATCTTTGTTTCTGAAGCCTCCGTTTCAGAAATTCATCTGGATTAAGACCAGATTTAGCATACAGTGAAAGCCCACCACTATTTCCCTGCCCTGAAATAACCATTGTTAACATTTCAGTATGTATCCTCATGGACCTTTAGGTACATATTGTTCATGCACACACATATACACACACACAGGATTACATTGGACCTTTGGTTATGTGACTTGCTTTTTTTTGTTTGTCCTATATATTTATTTATTCCTCACATTTATTGAGCATCTATTCTGTTCCAGTGCAACTCTAAGCCCTGGGAACATATCAGTGAACAAAACAGACAATTCCTGTCCTCATGGAGCTTACGTTCTTATGGAGAAGGCAGGCCAGAAAAAATATTAATAACTAAGAATACGCTATTGCAGATGGTAATGAGTGCTCTCAAAAAGAGAGAGAGAGAGGGAGGGAGAATAAGGAGTTGAATATTGCTATTTAAGTAAGATCAGAAAAGTTCTCTCTAATAAAATGACATTTGAGCAGAAACCTGGGGTTCAAGTCTCTCAACTTCCTCATGGCCTCACTGCCTCCTTACTCAGCTTAGATTCTGTGATGAATCATTATGATCACTTTTTTCATATACCCTCAATTCCCTTTTCCCATTATCGCTTCTTCTGCCCCTCCCTAGTTATTTCCAGAACTAATTAATGAGCCTGCCTCTCAGATTATACACCAGTTCCCAAAGAGTTGAATTGTTCATCCTTACCTCCATGGCTCTTTCAATCAGTTGTATGTAATTCAAGAATTATAAGATGATTTCCTTTGCCCTGTGTTCAGAATGTTTAGACTCAGACCTTCGATCACCAACTTCCTCTAACCAATGCCATGCAGACTTTCACCTATATCTCCAGTGGGGCTTTACTTGCTGACTCAAAAAGGTGTCTTAATAGAGACCTAGACCTAAGGACATTCAAAAGACTATCTGTTTTTCTATATGGCCAAACTGATAGGAGCTTATGCCACCACTGAAAAACAGGGACATTTTTTAAAGTGTTAGAAGTACCAGGTTGTTGGTGCCCATTTCCCAGTCCCCTTGTGGCTCCAATAACACAGAATAAGCTGAATGCTT
>NW_017731932.1:181114-189151 GCF_001890085.2 Hipposideros armiger
GCCATCAGCACCCCAGCACTCCACCCCAGACTCAGAAGTTTAGGGACTGAAATCTTTTCATTAAAGTAAGTTTTATGCTTTCCTTTCCTTTGAATAATTTCCCTTAGGGTCAAGGAGACACAAAGGACCGGAGACCAGAAAAGGGAGTGCCAACCTCTCTTTCATCACCCTAGTAAACTCAGACTCTGCCTCTTAACCTCACCGATTTCTGAGCATCCATCTCCCCTCAGCCCTGGAAAACTGAGTCACAGACTTCCCAGAAATTGATTGGTGAGTGACCGAAGAGAAATGGAGGGAACGTAAGGCAGAGGGGTGAGTATAGGAGCAGATGGTGACATGGCAAAGTTTGCCCAGAGAGACAAGGCAGCCAGATCCTTGGGCCTCACACACACTGCCCTCTCCTCCCCTCTACCTGCCCCTGAAACCACCTGGCACTGAACAGGACAGGGGTCATTGAAATGTTAGTGGGAAATTAGGTCAGATGTCACCTCCCTCAAGAGTACTGGAGTTAAATGTTTATTTACACTATATCTTAAGACCATCAGAGCCCACCTAGTACCTGAAGATCTGGAATTTTCTATTGGATGGAAGTGAAGCCAAAGGTTAAGTAAAGGTTTAGATCCAGTCACAGGTGCGGAAAGGAGGACCAGTCTGTGGTCCTGGCCAGGCAGCCGCAGCACTGGGCTACAACAGACCACCATCCTGGCCAACAGTCAATATTGAGTGAATGATTGTTGTTACCCACGACTCTGGCTCTATCACCTGAGGGAAACTAGTTAGCCTTGCTTGGCCTCAGGTCTGTCCTATGAGAACAGAGATGATCCCCAAAACTTCTGTTTACAAATAAAAAAGGGGGTAAATTGCTTTGAATCTCCTGGGTGTTAATCTTGTTCTCAAGGGTCTCAAACTCATTCGAACTAAACCTAGAAGCCCTGGGAGGAGAGACATTGCAACGAAGTGGGAAGTCAGCCCTGGCATTGGGATCTTGTGTAGAAAACTCAGGCTCTCCAGCAGTTGACAGCTACCATTCACCAAGTATATCTCTCCAGGCATCACTTCCAGGGTCAAGTTGGGGCAGGATGGAAGATACCAAATGTAGGTGAGACAGGGGCCCTTCTGTGGAGAAAGAATCCAAGACAGTCTGAGGACATCTCCAGCTAGAGCTGGTCAGAGGCAAGTAGTATCATGAAGAGGGGCACATGGGCGCAGATAACCTCCAGAACATTCCTGGATCTTGCCAGGCAGTGGTCATCCTCCCTTCTCCACAGGTCAGGGTACTGAACACTGTTACCCCACCTCTACACCAAGAGTGTCACAGATGCAGTTTCAGCAGTTTCATCTCGACCCTCTCCAGGACCTCAGAGAAACTGGCCACCACCCTAAGAAGCCGAGTAAGATGGGAAGCGAGCCTGGCTCACAAGAATATGTGGAGTGAGCCCTGCGAAGATGGATACGCCCAATGGAGGGGACACCAGTCAATCTCAGAGCCCATTCTTCTACCGAAAGATGCTTATAAAGGATGATGTTTGTCATCATTCCGAAAGACTGAGGCTTCACGGCCAGCCCTCCAGGGTCATTATCACCCAGAAAACTCTATGCCCACAAATCTGTGAAGTGATGCCCGACGAACAATACATCTGAAGCACGACCTCAGGGTCTGAACAGTGCGGCGCCCCTTGTGCTGCTCACTTGTGCTCAAAACTGCAATTCTTTATAAAAATGACCCCATCACTCAATTTACAAAGTACCAGTAAACAAACGATGTGAGAAGGCTGGTGAGCTCTCAGATTGTGCCCTAGGAAGATCACCGCGGGAAGGAAGACCAGAGAAAGACCTGAGGATCCATGAGTACAACGAGATTCTTCAAACTTTCTCACCCGTCTGACATCTCTGCCTTTGTGACTGTCCCTCTCTGACTTCCCCAGTCACAATTGTGCTCAGATGCTCCGCCCAAATGTGGGTCACTGCCCTGGCAGCCCAGGCAGCCCCAGCCCTGAAGTCCCCACAGTGGACCTCCTTGGGGAAGCCATCTCACAGCTCCTGGCACGTCTTTCTGTCAACCAGAGTTTTCCCTCAGTGTGACTGTCACACTCTGTGGGTAAATCCACATATGGCTAAGCGCTCCCAGTCTACTGCAGATCAGTGTATCCAGCTCACTGGTCGCCCATCCGCCATGCAGTTCACAGCTGCTCACAATGTGGAAAAGGCAAAAGAATGCATTCCAGAGATGCAGTCAAGCTGCTTTCTCATTCTCTCCCACTGCTCAAGTCGTTCCTGCACTTGAAGGAGCCTGAAGATATCTCATTCGACAAGAAGCACGGGTTAGAAGGATCTTGCTAGCATTATTCCTAAAAGCCCCACTATCTCAGCCTTCACTTCTTCAACCCAACATTTGCTGTATGGTAAACTCCGCAGCTTTTCCTCGTTTCTTCCTTGGGGCCCATCCTCTGTGCTACGTGACTCTCAGATGACAGGCTCCCAGCCTGACTAAAACCTTGGGAAAGTGATACAGCTGTGCTAATATTCTGTTATTTGGGGGGACGGTCTACTGTACACATGTCACATGTGTAGGTTGGCTTGTCTCCAGGGCAAGCCTGAGGAAAGTTCCGAGGTACCACTGGCCACTCTGCCAACATAGTATTAGAAATGGTGCTCCCCTTCAGTGTGAGCCTCTGAGGGACGCAAAGGGTGGGAGCCGAGGGTTCTTGCCCCTTCACTCTCTGACTAGGTAGGACTGGAAAGTTAGCCAGACCTTCACTCAAAACCCTGTCGTAAAGATAGCTACCGTTTATTCAAAACCTACTGTATGTCAGGCACTTGATTTTCATCTTCCCATAAAATCCTCCCAACCATCCCCATGAGACACAAACTTCTAATGGCCCCATTTTTAAGATAAGGACACTGAGTAACCGAAGGGTGAAGTAACTTACCTGAGGTTACNCTGTTCCCATCCTCCCAATTCCCCAATTAAAAAAATAATAATAATAAAATAAATGGCTAGGAGGTTTGGGCTAGAACAACTGAAAGGATCAAGTTGCAACATTATTTAAGTGAAGAAGACTTTCTTACCTAATTGAAAATTAATTTATATTCATTCATTGACACCAGGCACTGCGATAGATATTATTAGGGCACAAATTATTGAGATGTTAAGTAACTCTCCTCCTACTAGGAGTAAGAAAAATCCAACAGGAAAGATGGATGGGCATTCTTTAAAGTGAAAATATAGTGCTATTACTTCAACTAAAGGAGTATCTGTGAAATTTAGAGAAGAGAATAAGGAAACAGACCTCTAAGCTGGCTTTGGAGAGACCAAAGGACCATCCAAGAGGAATGTATAAAACATGGAAAGGCATGGACATTTGCAGTAATGTGGTGTGTTTGTAGAAGGAAGTTGTTCAGAATCTCTAGAGGGTAAACTGAGAGCAGGGTAGCATGGAGGTGTTTCACAGAGGACAGTTGGCAGGCTAAAGAATTTAGACATTATCCTAAGGGGGATAGGGAACCCTGAGTACATAAACATGTGTGACACAGGGGGATTGATGTGGGATTTGGGCAGTCTGATGCATGCTTTTTTTAGTTGTAGAAGATGTTAAAGGCTACCACTGATGAGAATGTTAACAGTTTGTTTTTCCGCCTCTTGTTCATTGTCATGTGGGAAACACACCAGTGGCATGGCACTGGGGCAGAATCACACCACAGTAACGAAGGTCATCCTGCTGGGCCTCACAGACCAGGCAGACCAAAAACAATTCCTCTTTGCCATCTTCCTGCTGATCTCTGGTGAGCCCCCTGGGTGTGAGAGACCTGATCCCCACCAGCTCCACCCTCCATGGCCCCATGTACTTCCTCCTGAGCTCTCCTTCCTTGACATCTGCACTTACTCCATGTTCACCCTCAGGCTGCTGATCAGCTTCCTTGCCACTGATCAGTCCATCTCTTTTATGGGCTGGGTATCCCAGATGGCCCTTGTGACTTTCCATGGCACAGGGGAGTGTCTGCTCTCAGCCATCATGGCCTGTGACCGATTTGTAGCCATCTGCCACCCTCTCTTCTACCACACCATTATGTCCAAGTGCCTGTGTGTCCAGCTGGTGGTGGTTACCTATGCTGTGGGGGTGTTCATTTCCGTTCTGCAGACAGAGAATGCCTTCCTTCTGTCTTACTGTGGAGCCAACATCACTGATCACTACTTCTGTGACATGCCCCCTATGCTCCAGGTGGCTTACTCACATACCACTGTGGCCAATATCATCCTGCTCTTCTTTTCTGCCTTGGTCACTGTCCCCCTAGTCTCAATCATCTTGGTCTCTTATGCCTACATCCTGGTCACAATCTGTAGGCTGATGTCCCTGGAGGCTAGCACAAGGCCTTCTCCACCTGTGCCTCCCACCTCACTGCCCTCCGCCTCTTCTGTGGCTCTGTGTTCCTTGTACACGTCCAACCCAACCCCAAAAGTGCTTCCACCTATAACAAGATCCTGGCTGTGTTCTACAGAATCATCACCCCTGTGCGGAATCCCCTGGTCTACAGCCTAAGGAACAGAGGAATCAAGACCGCTGTACAAGTTAGGGTCCTTAACCTAAGCAGAAAAGGAGTTTGTTAGAAAGGTATCTGGTAGCTCATAAAATAGAGGAGCAGCCTAGAGAACCCAGCTGGGGTAGGAACCAAGAGAGGCCAGGCACCGCTAAGAGCCTACCACAAGAATGGTCCGTGCAGGCTGCCACCACGGGGCAGCATCACCTTTGGGCCTTCTGCTTGCTATGGCTAGCCCTGCTGCCCCTGGGCGTGCACCATGGCTCAGCTGCTGGACAAAGCCACCCACATCAGCCACCACTCCAGCCACCACAACACCCTCTGAAGCATCCAGTCACATATCATCTCTAACTGACTCTAAATCTTTTTACCACTCCCTGCAGTTCAAGCCCTGTTTGGTAGCACAGATATTCTACATCCCTCAATGTGCTGCATGCAGCACAGATGTCTTACATCCGCTGATATCCTACATCCACACTTCAATCTTTCAGAGCCCTGAGGGGTAGAAATGAGACCTCCTTTCACTTCAAAAGTGAGAGCTAATAGATCCTATCTTCCTCCTGTCTTGAGAGTTCCCAAATATAGAAAGGATTATTGAATGCCAAACAGTGAAAATGACATATTTCAACCAGCGCAACCTTCCTTACAAGGCCCTATAGGGAATGTTGCCCTCTAAATACATGATATTAGAGAAACGGTCCATATGGGGTTTGAGTGTAGGAAGGAGACAGTAATCGCCTGATTCTGTGGGAGAGAAAGGAGCCCCAGTACAGAAACCTCCATGATAATTAGCCGGGGACCAGAGTGTGCTCTACAGTAATAAAGAGCTATCAGTTCTACATAAATGGCCAATTTAAAATAAGAAGCTGAAAGGCCATATAACTTTTTTCAATCAAAATCAAATTACCTTTATATCTTTAGACAAAACCCTTTTTTATTGTAACAGAAATCAATCTTACTAATTTACGAGGGGGAAAAAACGAGGTGGGATTTATTATGAAACCCAGATGTCAGCTGAGGTTCAATATCTTTTGAGATTCAAATAAAATTGGCTTGAACCCCATTCCAGGTGTGGTAGAATCCCCACATCCCTGCCGACCTATCCGGGAAATCTGAGGAAATGGGGGTGGGGCGTAAATGGTTTTTGTTTCGCTTGGTTACCTCTAGCTCTGAGTTCCTAAATCCACTGAATTACTTCAGTTTATGAATCACCTGGGGAGAGGGATAAATAAACATGGCACTAAGAATGTGGATGGTGTAAATGGGGAAGAGGAAACACAAAACCTGACCATCGTAGGGCCTGTTGGGGAGGCAAAAAGGGGAGGTTTAGGTGAGTTGGGTTGAGCCAATACAGCTGGGCATGAGACCCATGAACACAAAGAAGCAATTGCATCTCTACCAAAGGAAACCTGCGTGTTCACCTGTAACTTCACAGATGTCAGAGTGAAGCAACACTTTCTTAGACAATTAAATATTCCATGGTGAACCTGTTGATCAATTTTAATGATGACACTGGAGTCATCTCCTGGCTTTATTTACAGGTTTAGGGTAATTTTTCTTAACATACTGTGTTAGTTAGTGTTCTCCAGAGAAACAGAATCAATAAGAGATGATAGATAAATGATAGATAGATAGATATAGGTGATATAGATGATATAGATATACAGATACAGATAGAGACAGATATAGATATAGATGATATAAATATAGATATAGATGATATAGATATAGACATAGATATAGATATAAATGATATAAAGAGGAAATTTATTATAGGAATTGGCTCACACAATTATGGAGGCTGAGAAGTCCCACAATAAACCATCAGCAAACTAGAGAATCAGGATGTAATTCGATCTGAATCCACAGGCTTGAAAACTGGGAGACGCTGATGGTGCAAGTCCTGGTGAAAGTCCAAAGGCCCAAGAACCAGGAGCACTGATGTCTGAGGGTGGAAGAGATGGATGTCCCAGCTCAAGCAAAAGAAGCAAACTTGACCTTCTTCCGCTGTTTTGTTNTTATGGGACCTCCCTCAGGAAAATGGTGAAGAAAATTGAAATCAGCCAGCACACCAAATACACTTGCTCCTCCTGTGGCAAAACCAAGATGAAGAGACAAGTTGTGGTTTCTGCATGAGAAGAGCAGCTGGTGGGGCCTGGACCTACAGCACCACTCCTGCCATCACAGTCAAGTCGCTCATCGGAAGACTGAAGGAATTGAAAGACCAGGAGAAGCTCCACAATTTGAAACATTGTTAGCCTATATAATACATGGGCTAATTTACGTAACAAAATTACTTTGGTTCATTAATTTTATTAATTAGGCATTCTGGTTTGCACTGCCTTGATTTTGCTTTCTCAAAAAAGTCTTGAAAATTAAAATCTTCCTAGTTTTTCGGTAGCCAAAAAAAAGCATCATCTTATAAATAGATCTTACACAAATTACCAGTATAAGGTGCAAAACGTGCGCCCACGTGAGAAGAATCACCCGAAAGCCTGCAGGGCAACTGGAGTTACAAATGTATGATTTTCAGAGATTCAAGGTGAGGGTTGTGGATTCAGGGGTTTGGACCAAAACTAAAGGACAGCAAGAAGGGGACATGGGTCTTCCTACCGGGAGCGTTCAGCTCACCTGGCATGTTAACCAGCTGAGCCCCCTCTACAGTCATGTTCTGCTGCTGTGACAACAGGCACTACAGGCCCCGGCTTTCAGCCACTATCGGGGTTCACAATCCAGTGCCTCATCTTTCAATTCTACTCTTACCAAATTTTTATCCTAATTATTCTCCAGTTTTTATCACCTGATTTAGTGAAATGCTAAACTCACCACTATCTGACTATCCTCTTTGCAGCCTGATTTGCCTTGAAGAGACTCTGTATCTTCTTTACAGCTTTCATTTACCCATTCAACATCTGTTTATTGAGAGCCTACCATGTGTCCGTCGCTGGAGATAGAGCAATGAACAAAATTCATACAAATGCCTGGCTTCATGGTCCTTGCATCCTAATGTCAGGATAGAGACCATAAACAAAATTCATCAGTCACATATATAGCATGTCAGAAAAGAACAAGTCCTATGAGGAAAAAAGTTAAACAAAGAAGGGGGTATTGAGCGCTGGGGCAGGGGAGGGGCTTCATTTTAAATAGGATGCTTAGGGAGGGCTTCTCAAACAGATGACATTTGAGCCAAAACTTAAAGATGAGGGAAGGGGCCATGTAGCTAACTGGAGCAGAGTGTTCCGAGGGGAAGGGCCGGTTAGTGCAGAGGTCCTCAACCATACCTGGCATGTCCTAAGAGGACCAAGGATGCACATGTAGGTAGAACAGAGTGAGCAAGGCTGAGAAAGGGAGAGAAAGAGGACAGAGAGCTAAAGAGAGAGACAAAGCAGTGGCCAACCCAGCAGAACAGGGCTTTGAGGGCCTTTGTGAGGGTTCTCGCTTTCTCTTGTGTGTTAATAGAGTCACCATGGCTGTTCCTCATACAAGGGACATGGGACGCCA
>NW_017731932.1:196121-207471 GCF_001890085.2 Hipposideros armiger
ATCTGATATTCAAATTTAACTGGGCACTATGTATTTTACCTGGCAACGCCACTTGGGACTCGCTTTGACCAACAGCATACAGCAGAAATGACGATGTGCCGGGTCCGGGCCTAGCCTTAAGAGGACCGCTGGCTCTCACTTCCCCCACCCTGGAAGCACACCCTGAGACCACCGTGCTGTGAGGAAGCCCGGCAAGCCACGTAGAGAGAACACATGGAGAAGCACTCAGCACCAGACACTGAGCAGGGCCTTGCCTTCCAGGACAGTCCAGCTGCCAGCAGCATGCAGTTGAGTGAGTGACCTCAGTCTATATCACGTGAAGCAGAGGACAATTTATCCCCAGCCCTGCCCAAACTCCTAACCCACAGAATTGTGAGAAATAACAAACTGTGGTGGTTTTAAGACCCTACATTTCCAGTAGGCTTCTAATATACCGAGATAACCGAACTAACCCCGAATGGAGCATTCTTGCATTATTTTGAATTTAGTCCCAAAACCTTGTGGGGTCCTCTGTGGTGGCTCCATCAAGCTTGGTTGCGATGCCTATGCGATCTTGTCCAGTCTCACTGTTGTTTTTCCTTAGGGAGACACTGAATCCTTGAGGTTCAGGGCACGGAATTTGGAAATAGCCAGACTTGGGGCTGGATTCCGGCTGTGTCGCACAGAGCTGTATGACCTTGGCCTCTTTTTCTGAAAAATGACTATGTTAATATTAATTACCTCATAAGGTGGTCCATGAGGATTAAAAGATTTAATATCTATAAAACGCTTAGAAGAACAATGCCAGGTCTTTCATCAGAGTTCAGCACATACTAGCTGTTATTAGTCATCCTTCCACTGAATAATTCCTCGAGCCTGTGTTATGCTACTATTTATCTCCCTTATAATTTCTATCCAGTGGAGAAAGTTTAATAAAGCCACAAATTTCATGACAACAAGGGTGGCAGGCTCTACCACCAACAAACCACTGTTCTCCATCTGGAAAGACTCCTGGGCCTAGAGAAACACAGGAGGTAGCTGACCTTTCTAAGACCCTCATTCTGCCACACCAGTCCCTCAGTCCCTTCTCCCCGGGTCCTTCTCCCCGAGAATCCAAGACACTAACTTGTCTAAGATCAGATACAGTTCATAACGGGTAGACCCAGGTCCAGCTGACTCCAAAGCCTGTGCTCTGCTCTAGTGCACAAAACCCCTTGGAGAAAAGTGTGCAACAAGTTTACATTTCTACTGCTTCTAAAAAACCCAAAGAGCTGCTTCTGTATTTCCCACCAGGGCCTAGCTTTCTACTGATCCCATAGAGGCTTCACTCAGGAGTTCCCAGTTTCTACAGAGCACTTTGAAGAGCAACTTGGAACAGGAAAAGGGAAATGGAGACAAGAAGCAGAAAGAACTAGGAAATGAAAGGGGCCTCTGGTATGTTGGCTCCACCCCGCTTACCACCAAAACAAACACCAATTCCCTCTCCCTCCACCCCTTCCTCTGTCCCATCTTACTGCTAGCATGGAGTTTTCCATGTGAGTCACAACAAATAACAAATCCACCTCTTCCAAGACAAGCTCCAGGCTGGTTTCAAGGGTGGACAAGTAGTGATTCATTGATTGAATCAGAAAATTGGGGCTTGAAGAGGAAGTGATAATGCCTAAAGTAGCCAAAAACAGTGATCTATGTAAGATACCTTCTAGTTCTGACATTCAGGTGAAATCTGAACCCTCTTGGCAGTACCAGTGAACCTATACACTGATGAAGGATATACAGGTCAGGTAACCGCCATTAGAGGCAATATAGTTGCTTTTCTTCCCAATTATTACTGTCAGAGAGATAAAGGTGGCCAAAACAGGAAGCAAAATGCTCCCAGAACCCTGGGTAGAGAATACATTGTCAACTGATAACTCTTCAAAAGACCACCAGAAAACCTCAACCAAAGCTAAGCCGATTAGATCTATTTTAGGAAGAGAGAATACAGTATAGGATCTCAGTGTTGCCCAAAGGTGGAAACCAATGGAAGGTATTTATAGGGTTTGGGGGTCTGGACTCAAGTGGTTTAAGGGGGATCTTTCAAATCAGGGAGCAGATCAGGATTAGACAAAGTTAGTGACATTATAGTTTAGGTTTCGTGGATACAAGAAGGAAGGCCCTGAAAGCAAATCATGATAAGTAAACTATTGTTTGTTGAGAAAATGGTTTGCCCAGATGAGTAAACTCTTGTCCTGATAAGAGAGCTGTTTGCCCAGAGGAGCAACTATTTATTCAGATACATCATTGACTGGATGAATTTCATGAAGCAAACAGTGAAATTATTTATTGGTTTAGAGTCATATCTTCCTAGACCTGGATTGCCTGGAACAATTAGTCAAGTCATGTTGTCATAGGGAGTCTCAGCTCTCAGTCCCAATAGTTAGGCAATGTGGGTATAGATGGTCTGGCGTCTACGCTCAGAAGGGAGGAGGCTATTGCATGTTCATTGTGGAGAATTGACACAAGGAAGGGGGCATCTGCGAGGAAGGCGCGTCAGACAACTTGTGCAGGTTGGAACGCAGTGCCGAAGGTCAGAGGACTCAGCACTCTTTTCCTTCTACAGGTAAGAGTCAGCAGGTCTCTCCCAGGTAAATAAACTCCCTTTTACCTGCAGGACCCATGAGCAATCCATTCTCTCATCTGCTGAGACTCTCTCCCAGATCAGTAGCCTAGGGACTGAACTTCTTTTACCCAAACAAGTCATTTGCCTAACAAGACCCTTCGCTTTGCTTTGCTTTGCTTTGCTTTGCTTTGCTTTGCTTTGCTTTGCTTTGCTTTGCTTTGCTTTGCAGTGATGATTTCCCCTGGGACTATGGAACCCAAGATGCCAGGCTCCCCAAAGGAAGAGCCAATTTCTTCCTTCCTGGCCTAAGAAAAGCAGTCTCTCTGCATCCCATTCTCATTGAAATTAGCCCTCCAGGCCCCATACCTGGAGGTGTCTGTCAGAGAGTTGTTTATAATGGTGAAAAGTTGGAAATACCTGATTGTCAACCAAGGGGGCCCAGTTAAGTAAGTAATGGCACGCATACACAACAAAACAATATGCAGCCATTAAATATGATTAGGTAGGCTCTTATTGACTGATATGGGAAAATGTCTGTGGCATCTCGCTGAGTGAGAAAGCAAATGACAGAATAGCTTGTATAATATGATTCTGTTTATGAGGGCATTGAGAGATTTATAACATGAACACTCACCAATTCCCATTTCTGTGGTGGTGGGATTTCAGATGACATTTTACTTTCTTCTTGGTTCTCTTCTGTGTTGCTTAAATTTATCACAACCAGCCTGTGTTATTTTTACAAAGAAAATAAAGCTATTTTGGTAAGAGGGAAGAATTATGTTGTTTTGAGGTGGTTTTGAGGTAGAGAGAGGTATTTTCAATATTGTTAACTAAATAAAGCAATTATGGTATAATCCATATATATCATCAAGCACGTTTCCCAGGATATTTTGATCAAAAGAAATAACAATGGGGGGAAGCCACATCTAGGCCTTCAATGTTGATATATTAGCACTTTCAGTCATTTCCTGTGACACCTGCAGATTATATTGACACACGTCACTGTGTACGTCTTGGCCTTGGGAGCCTTTTGAGTCTCAACAACATGAAGAAAAACAGGCCCACAGGAGCTGGACACCGTAAATGGAGAGGGTCTGTCCCAACGTCTTGTGGAGAATCCCTGCTCCCCAGGGGCTCTCCAACAACCCTCACCAAGATCTCTCCAGCATCCCTTAGAGACAAACCTGCTGTTTCGGGTCTGCTCCTGGGAGAACCAGTCACAAATTCCCACTGGCACATTTCTGAATTCGGCGGGTCATGATGAAAAAAGCCAGGTGAACTAAAGACAGGAGGAGCCTTCCTAGTAATAAGGAATCTGTAAGCTTTATTCACATCTGAGAAGTTCTCACTGAGAAAGCTGGTCAAAGGCAATCAATGAAAAAAGGACAGAAACACCCCCAGGAAGTCTCTGCAAACAAGGCTCATGGAAGGAGGTTCACTGCTCAACCACTGGTGAGTGGGCAGAGGGGTGGAACTATTACCAGTAAGGGCTGACACTCCGTTATCCTGCCTTCTTCATAAGCCATGCTCAAACTCTTCGGCTCTGATCGTCAGCCCCAATACCTAGATGAACAGGAAAAAAATCAGAGCTCAAAAACTCTGTGCAGTAAATTCGAAATTAATTTCCTTAGGCCTCTACCCTGGGGCACTGTTCTACTCCTCTCTCCTGTGGAAAAACTCTTCCTAGGGGAAACCCCCTTGACATCCCTGAGTCCAAGTATTTGAGTGGCCCTTGCAGGCACTTGAGTTTGCAACCCTTGGTCCACAGGGAAAACTCTCAACTCCTTGGTATTTTCTTACCAGCCTGTCCCAACCTCAGTTTCCAGGGAGTACCCCCCCACCTGCAGTTCCCACCAAACACTTACCCTATGGCCACAGCTAATGGCTGGGCCTGGCCTGAATGGGTCCTGTATTTGCACGTAGCACTTCCTTTGCTTACGTGTTCCCCAAAGGCTGGAATGTGCTTCCTTCATCACTTTGATGATCCCTTTGAAAAATCTCTTTGCTATCCTTCTAGTCCCAGCCTAAACGTGACCTCTTCTGGGAAACTTTTCCAACTCCTGCAGGTAGAAGTCATCATTACTTCCTCTGTGCTCTGGTTTGCCTTTGTTAAAGAAAAAAAAATGTTTAAGCTATCAGAAACCAAATATTGAGTGAAAACAAATTTTTTTTTTGTACTTTTAAGCAGGAAGCCAAATCCAGCCCACTCTAGGAAAACTTCAGACCTGAAGATGTGGGAGTAGAAATGAGGTAGTTTTCTAAAGCCAGGAGACCATGAACTGTCCATTCCCATGTTAAAAATGCAAAGTCCCTAGGTGATACTGACTGGCTGCTGGCACTTGGGTTTTTCCTTAGAGAAGATCTGGCTTGGTTGGAAGTGGTCTCCTGGGTACACACAGTGTCTGACTCAAGTCAGGTTGTGGCATCAGCTGCCTCAGTGAATCAGGAGAGAGTCACCCGTGCAGTGGACCTCGTCAGCAAGCCAGGAGACCAGGCCAGAGCTGATTACACGTATTACCTCCATACCAGCACTCACACACGGCACTACAGGTCAGTTTTGTTTTTCTCCCATTAGACATGACTGCCTGGAGCATTCTGTCTTTTTTTAAATCTTAGTTCCCAGTCACCCAGCCCCTGGCCCAGTGCTGGGTAGACAGAGAGAATGTTCAATCACTGTTGATGCTTGACTTCAATGAGATAATGCAGTGAAGTGCCTCACAGTGTCTGGCACATAATAGATGCTCAGCAAATCATAGCTTTTGTCAGACAGACACGTGAGGCCAAATAATGGGCAGGAATCTTTCCCCAAAGAATAGGGAGAGATGCCTATAGCTAAAGCCCAATCGAGCTGCTACCAAGTTCAGGGGTCCTTCTTTCCTCTAAAGAGCTGACACCCTCACCTCCAAATCAGGAGGCTGGGCTTGTGAGCCATTTTCCCACAGAGACAGCCATGTGGAAACATCCAGGGGTCCTCCTTGGGCCAGGCTCTATCCAACTGTGTGTGGGGAAGGGGAGCAGGGAGCAGTTCAGTCACATTTAATCCTAGATTTTATTGTTGCCATCATTTCTTGGAGAAGGTCACACGGTTGGGAAATGGTAGCATCAGCCCAGTTACCCAGAGAGCAGGCTCTTCCCACAGCTCAGGGCAGCCCCGTCGTCACTCTGAGCCTTGGCTCTCAGCTTCTTTAAAGCTCCTGCTGCCACTGAGTCCCCTTTAAAGCCCTTCATAATGGTTTGAAGTGTGCCCGCTGGCATTCCCAGCTGGACTGCAAACGTCCTGGAGGCAGGGAGTATGCCTTGCAGAGCTGGGGTTTGCAATTAGGACTCAATGAAATCTGGTTGGAAATTACCAAACGGACCTGTCCAAACACCAACTGGACTGTTGCCCAGCTGCAGACCCTGGAGCCCTGAGTTTCTGCAAGAAATCCAGAGGCAAGTTGACAGTTTTTCTTTCCTCTGGGAAAACCTTATCAGCTCCTAGACCTGTCTCCCAAAGGGCTTCTCTCCAGCAAGGAGAGGTCTCCACCTGCAGCACGGAGCATGTGAGCCGCACCTAGGAAGGAGAGTTCCTTCTCTCTCCATTGCGACGAGTTCAGGCAGGCGCAGAGGAAGGATGCTGAGTCACTGACGATCAAGAAAGCCAGGGAACAGAAGAGGGCAGAGCGGCCTCTGAAACAGGGCCCAGTTGGCACCCCGATAATAGAGGCCTCTCCACGTCCCTGGCCTCTCCTTTCCTTGATCTACCTATGGCTTAACAATAGATCATCCCCCTGTGGCTTGAGCTTGGACTGTCCCCTGTCCCACCCAGTTCCCTGTTTTAGGAAATTACCCTGAAATCTATGATTAATACCCTTAGGCTTATTGATCACAATCTCAGTGGTCTACCAGGCTAATCCCATCATTGTTCCTGGGTTGCTGACTTCACCAGAGAATCATGTGGCCAGAGGGAAGGCTCCCTGCAGAACCCTGAAAGCCATCACGTAGCCTCTGGAGGAATTCCCCGATTTCCCCTTAAAAACCCCATGCTGGTCTGAGAATGTTAAGGCAGTTTTGGAGGTGTTAACCTGCTGCCTTCTCAGACCTCCGGTGCTCTGATAATAAACGCTTATTCTATGACCCAATTCCTGTGTCGATCTGTTGGCTGAGCTGCGCAGGCAGCTCAAGCCCTGGTCTAGTTTGGCCTCCGGTTTCACCTCTGCTGTGTCAATGTCCACAGCCTCCCTTCTGACCCCTGTTCAAGGACATCAAGGCTTTTCCTAGGCCCAGGCCAGGGTCTCTCAACCTTGACACTATTAACATTTGGGGCTGGGTAATTCTTTGTTGGGGGTGGGTGGCTGTCCTGAGCATTGTAGAAAGTTTAGCAGCATCCCTGGCCACTACCTAAAATGCCAAGTAGCAAGTGCCCACATCTAGTTGTGACAACAAAAGATGTCCACAGGCATTGCCAAGTGCCCTGCGGGTAGAGAGGAATCAACCTGGTTGAGCGCACAGGCCTCAGAAAGCTTCCTGGCTCTCCACCTCTTCCTTATGCAGAACCTGTGCAGGGTCTCAGCCTTCCTCCTCTCCACTCCTGCAGTTGCCTCTTCCTAGCAATGCCTGAAGATTATCCCTCAGGCCCTACTCACATCAAGGACTGTTGCTGCTTTCAGAGCAGTGGATGAGGAGTAAGCAATGATCTGAAGAAAAAACGCAGTTCCCAGAGTTTAGGGAGGGAAGAAAAAGCCTGGAAGGGACGCAGGCATCCCCATCCTATGGTAACCAAAAGTCTTGAAGGACTGAAACAGCGCTGCCCAACAGAAACATAATGCAAGCCACAAGTACAGGCCACGTATGTAGTTTAAATTTTCTAGTAGTTCCATTTTTGTAATCAAAAGAAACAGGTGAAATTAATTTCAATACTATGTTTTATTTAACCTATATATCAAAAATACAGTCACGGTCAATATTTAAAAACTAGTGTGGATGGAAAAGGAGCCACCTGTTAAACCTGACAAGCTCAGGGGAGGCCAGCATGGCGGGCCCTACAAACTCAGAAACCGAAATTAACCACATGGGATGGTCTGAACATAAAAATTCCTAACTAAAAGGGGCCATGGCTGGTAGTCACATGTGGGCCTGTAGCTTCCTTGACAAAGGTCAGTCTTTACTTTAAGCAAGGCTGCCTATTGTCCTTTTGCATCTAAGATAACAAGCCCTTGGAATGTCAGAGTCATCCCTTTTTCCAGACCCCTCAGGGCGCAACCCACCCACCAGAGACTACAGAATCCCTAGTTATTATCTTGTTCCCCCACATACCATCTCTATGTGCTATAAATGTTAATTATCATGTACTCACCAGTATAAAAGAAGTGTCTCTGTTTTATTTTTTATCCAATCCCAGAGATTTCCCCACTTTGCTTTCTCCCACCCCCTTAATCTACTACGAATGGATTTCATGAAACTGATTCTAAAGTATAAAATAAGCTGTGAAACTGCCATTCTCCAGAGCATTTTCTTAATTTCTTGAGATTCTGCTCTCTGGCGATTGTCGTCAGTTTGGCGCAAATAAACTCATTAAACTTCTCTACAGGTTTGGACATTTCTTACGTCAAACACTAGTCATAAGATATTTTACATTCTTTTTTTCATACTAAGTTTTTGACATCCGAAGCGTATCTTCCACTCACAGCATCTGTTTGGACCAGCCGCACTTCCAGAGCTCAGTAGCCACATGTGGCCAGCGGCTACCCTATTGGACAGGGCAGGACTAAGGGTTTCTTACAGAAAGTGAGGTTCACCCTGCCCTCCTCCCAGCACCAAGGAGCCTCCAGAGTCCAAGGCCTTAGCTACACAGTGAGGCAATCTGCCCTCCAAGAAGATCTTTATAACTCAGAGAACAAGGTACCCATTTCAAGAGGCCCCTGTCCCATCCAAAACTACACCCCTGTCTTGGGCAGATAAGCACAGCAGCCTGCAGCTTGTCTCACTGGTTCTTTTCAGACACTAAGACCTCAACCTTTCCACTCCACAGCCCTTGCCAGGAAGAAAGCCATAAATTCTCAGGGTGTAAATTAGCTTAACCCCGCCCTATACTTAGACTTCCTCCCAGGAATCAGGTAGCTACCCCCAGCCTTATGCACCCTTCTTCCTCCGCTGGAACTGTTTGCTCACTGCTTGCCTAAGGCAATGCAGGACAGCAGATCAGGCGGTCCTGTGGACCCGCCTTGTGTGCAATTATCAGTTCATTAGCCTTTCACCCAGTTCTGCTTCCTGGTGGACAGATGCCATGCAGCTGAGTGACTCTTTTCGGTTAATAAATTCCCACGCCTTGCGGACAATTTCCCAGTTAAGGCACCATACCTAGGATTGGAGGCCTTGGTGGAGACGGATAGCCTCTCATGGGTGGTATCCTCCTCTTCCCTTGTTCTGCCAGGACTTGCGCATCTACATCAACTCATCCTGCCTCAGGCAAAGACCCTGCCAGGGGCTTGGGTGGAAAAAGATAGAAAAATCCTGAGATGGTGATCAATGAAAGGGAAGAAATTCCAAGGTTTTCCAAATTTTTTCTCACTGGATATGTCCCCAGATCATCATACGGCAGCTTAAAAACAAAACAACAAAATTGGTCTCTAGTATGTGAGGCCTGACAGATAATAGGATCTCAGTAAATACATGTGTGAATTTGTTGTCAGTGACAAACACAGCCCATACCCTGGAGGGAAGGGGACCTCTGAGAGGTCTCCATGTTTGAAGCTCAGGAAGGAATGAAGACTCCTTATCTGCAGTTTCCCAATGTCCTAACTTTTTATCCACAGAGGCCTGGGTGGATGGCCAGATGTGTGACTCCTCCGTCACTGCGAGCATGCTGTTTGTCCAGACTGCCCTGCCTGTGTGGCCATGAAAGCCCCAGGTCCCAACTGAAAAGTCCTGAGCCAGTCATTTTCCGCCTGGAGCCAAGTTCCTCTCTTCTGGCTTCTAGGAGCCTTTTCAGTTCTGTCTCTTAGAGATTTCTTTTCTTTAGATTTGAGCTCAATTGTATCTTTCAAATTACTTTTTTTATTTTTCAACTATAGTTGACATACAATATTATATTAGTTTCAGGTGTACAACATAGTGATTACAATTTATTTTTTGTTATTAAGGTGTTTTTTTTTTTTCCTGCATTTCTACGTCTGAGTTGGGAGGGAGCTCTGGTTTCTGCTGTTAAAGTAACCACATTAGGCCCAAGATGGAGTCACTCTGGCTAAGTCCCATGTCAGCAAACCAAAACTTAACCAAGCTTCTATGCTCAGCTCTCCCAGAAAAAGAAAGCCTGGGTCAACCAATCCGGGCTTGCCTGCTCAGTACACATTACCTGACCCAGCTCCAAGGATCCCTTTTTTTCATATAAGGAAAGTAACCCTGCTTTTTAACCACTCAGCAGAGGTCCAGTATAACTCCCTTGTTCCTGCTCACTTTGGTCTATAAAAATCTCACTTGCACAGCTCTTCAGAGCTCCTTTCCATCTGCTAGAATGGACGCTGTCCTATTCATGAATCGCTGAATAAAAGCCTACTGGATCACGAAATGGTCTGTGGAGAATTTTAACACCACTAAGTCACCCCACTACTGACTAAAGTGCCGGGCTGATGTACTAATGCACATCTGATCATCTAAGTTCCCTGCTCCAAACCCTTCACTGAGTCCCCATTTCCTTCAGGGTAGAGTTCAAAGTCCATGGCAGGACGCTCATGATTGCACCAGGGTTGATTTCCTGGGCTGCTTCTGGGGAAGCCCCTCCTCACACCCTTCACCCCAAAGTCACTAAGATATTTGCTGTGGCCCCAAGTCAGCCATGGTCTCTCACACCTCCTCCATTTACACATGCTACCTATCTGCCTGGAACATTCCTCCCACCCCCGCCTCACTCCCACTCAACCTATATTAATTCACCCAAGATGTCATTTTCTACAGCAAGCGTTCCATGGTTTCTACCCTAGACACTTGAGTCAATTCCCCCACGTCCACATTTATGTTCTCTTAGTCCACTGAAATCTCTTCTCACAGGATATTGCAATTATCTATCACCATAGCATTTCTTTTCTTTTCGTCATGGAACACCCATCCACCTCTCCCACCAGTTTCAGCATCCAGCAACCATTTTGTTCTGCCCACAGGCAAATTTTCCATGAAGGTAACAAACTAAGGCTTCAGGGTCCTTACCTGCCCTGACCTTTCCAAGGCCCTGAGAAGGCCTTGGCTATGTGGTCATGTGGTCATGTGCTTTTTGTAAAATTTTTAAAAGAACATATTTTAGCCATAATTGGTTAAAACCACTGCATCTTTCCACCTCGATTTTTGTCACACCCTTCGTCACACTTCCTCCTACAGCTTCAGAATGGCTGCAGGCAATGTGAGGTCCAGCTAAGGGGAGGCTGAAGTATGGATGCTTGAGTCTACTACATATATTTATATGATTTGAAAATAGTTTTGTATTTAGATAAGTTGTTGGTAGTCATCCCAGTGGAGAATGGCTTCCAGGAGCACTGCCCTCATTCACTGTACCGACTCACTCAGCATCAATCATGAAAGTGCAGAGCCAATTCAGATCACTGCACTCATGTGGCCAGCAGCACTCAGATGCAAGTGGGTTTGAAATGCACAGAGCCAGGAGATAACCTATGGAAGCCTCTTCCAACCATCAGAGTTAACTAATACAAATAGCATGCAATTTTTTTTTTTTAGTAGTGTTTGGTATTGGTCAGCTTTAGAACATTTCTAATTTGTTGTGATTTATTTTCTCATTCATTCCAA
>NW_017731932.1:212446-215594 GCF_001890085.2 Hipposideros armiger
GCAGCTAGCTCAGCTCCAAGTCCAGTCGCCATCTGGCCACCCGTCGGCAGCTTGCAACTGCTCAGCTCAAAGTGCCATGGTCAATCCTAGTTGCAGGTGGGCATAGCCCACCATCCCATGCGGGAGTCTAACTGGCAACCTTGTTGTTAGGAGCACGTGATCTCACCAGCTGAGCCATCCTACCGCCTGTTGGCAGCTCAGCGGCAGCTCAGCTCGGGCGCAGCTCACTGGCCCATGTGGGAATCGAAACGGCGACCCTGTTGCTCAGAGCTCGCGCTCTTAACCAACTGAGCCTCTTGGCCAGCCCAGGGGCTCAAATTTTTTTAATTGTTGAACTGAGCCAAACTGATTCCATCCCATAAAAGTTATTGTCTCTATAGCTAGTCAAATCCCTAGTACTAGAAGGTCTGAGTAGAGGTTTGATGCACGCTTGGTAAAGATGTTGAGAAAGTGAATCAGGCACCAGCCAATGCCTTTTGGAGTGACCCCTGCTGTCCTATCCAAATCTGTGATTCTACATTTCTAAGACAATTGAATCGAGACAAGATTGCATTTAATTTCCTGCAATTCTCAAATTTTAGGCTTAAATGCACCTGAGTCTGTATTTGCAAATCCTGTTGTAGCCTGCTCTGCCCCAGCTCCAACCAATTCCTCCCATGTCCAATCTCCAATCATCATTTTGGGCCTAATGGTGGGGAGAGAGCATCAGTCTGTCAGATACTATTCCTGTGCCCTTTCTGAGTTGCTCTTAGTTGATTTTCAGTTCACTTTTCTGTTTCTTTCATTTCCCCCAAAGTCATTTCCTTCTATAGTCAATGAATAAATATTTATTGAGCTCCACTGCATATCCTGCTGTATGTTTGGAACTATATGGAATACAGAGCATGCAAAAACCTTGGTCCCTGCCCTCCAAGGTGCCTATAGTTTGGCTGGAGAGGTAAAACTGCCACATGTTTAGTAATTTTTAAAATGAGCTTAAGGTAGTTTACAACCAAGGACTGAGTGGCAATGAAAATGCTGTAAGATTTAGGGCCGGCCGAGTGGCGCGATGGTTAAGAACTCGCTTGGGATGCCAGAGGGCCCNCTGCCATGTGGATCTTGCTGCAGTTCCCCTTGAGTGTTCTCACGACACTCTTAGAGTGGGGGATCCAAGAGAAACAGCAGGGAGGACGCCACAGGGCCTTTCCTCATTGCTATGGGTGTGCTCCCCAAAATTCACATGTTGAAGTCCTAACCCTCAATACCTCATAGTGTGACCTTATTTGGAGATAAGGTCTTTATAGAGGTAATCCCATCCAACTGAGGTCATTAGAGTGGGCCTTAATCCAATGTGACAGTGTCCTTAGACAAAGGGGAACTTTGGACAAAATGATAGATATGCATACAGGGAAAATACTGTGTGAAGGCAGAGATGGGGTGAACGCCGAAAGACTGCCAGCAAACCACTAGAAGCTGGGCAAGAGGCATGGAACAGATTCTGTCTCGCAGCCTCCAAAGGAAAAAAACAACCCTGCCAACACCTTTACCTCAGACTTCCAGCTTCCAGAACTGTGAGGCAATACATTTCTGTTGTTTATCATCCAGTCTGTGGTATTGTGTTGCAGCAGCTCTAGAAAACAAATGCAGTGACCACGTCTCAGAAGTCATACATCGTCACTTCTTCCACTTGCCATTTGTTAGGAGTGAGTCACTGAGGCCAGCCTGCCCTCCAGGGGAGGGAATTAAGCTCCGCCTCATGAAAGGACCACTAGAGAATTTGTAAAGATGTCTCAGAGCCACCACCAGGGCTGTGAGATACTCAGTAACCGTATGCTAAATCCCCCTCTTTTGTCAGAACTGACTCAAATTGGGTCCCTCAGTGTGGCAACCACATCTTTATTAAGAATTTATTTAGGTGTCACTCTTCTGTACTAAGTTCTGGAAGATAAATTTTATAACTCCACCTCCCAGGAACCTAATCTAGGGCTGGGAATATTTGTTCCAAAAAAAATTGATAAATGCATTAATTATGTCCAAAATAACACATTACACTTGTCTAGTGCTTAGGATGTCACATGCCACTTCCGCAGTGGGCACCTACTGCAGAAGCGCACAGTAGAGATCAAACAGGAGAATGGCTGCAAAGTGTCCCGAAGCAGGACATGGTTCATTTTCTCTAGAGGTGATTCATTTAGTAGTTAACCAACTAACATTTGGCTTTTATACCCTTACAGAAGGGTATAACACTTTTCATATAACTTCATGTTTTCATGCATTCAACAAATATGTATGGTTTATTCTGTACCTCATACTAGACTAAGGGCTGGATATAGTACAATGAATAAGACAGTACTTGCCCTCCAGAAATACACAGTTTTGCTTTAAAATGCTTGTCAGACTATGTGTCCCAACTATCTCTGGGTGGCTCTGCCTGTCACCATCAGCCTCTCCAGCCTGGGCCTTACTTACTGAGCACCACTCCCCCCACCCCACCCCTGCTTTTCTGGGCACTGGATGGATGACGGAGGTCAAGAGCTCCCGCCTTGAGAAGTGTCTGTTCTAGCAGGGACCAGATGGTCAGAGAAACACAGTCGTCTGAAGTTTAATTTTAATGTTCTGTGAATACTTTTTCCCTTTGCATGCTGCAGGGGATCTGGGACAAAGACTGTGAGTGGGTATGAGGAACAGAGAAATGAAAAGCTAAAAATGACAAATAAGGGACACAGTGATACATTCTCACTTGAGAAATAACTGACAAGAGACTGCAGAGAACTGATGTGGGTGTATGGAAACGATATGTAAATGTGACAACCACACCGGTTCAAATTATGACAGTCTTTTTATTTTATGTACTGGGGTGTTGGTCACTGGGAATATTCTCCTGGGGTCTACTGTGTGAAAATGTTGGCTGCTAATCTCACTCATCCTCACTATTCGATGAGGTCATCAGGGGTGAAACATTTTTCCATTCGGGCCATTAGTATCTCCTTTTTACATGACAGACTTGGATACGTAATCCTGAAGGTTTCTTCCATCTTTTACGTATGTTCTTAGTACAGACAGTAATAATTTCCTTTGCCCTCAGAATTTCCAAGGAACCTACCCCAGGATTTCAATGTTCCTAGAAAGTCTAAATCATGGTAAATATATGAAAACAAGGAGAGGATTT
>NW_017731932.1:217845-318028 GCF_001890085.2 Hipposideros armiger
AAAAAAAAAAAAAGAAAATGCTGTAAGATTTAAAAGGAAAGGAATATTGCTTTCCTTATGGTGGTCTGGAGGAGGGGAAGTCTAAATTAGACATTTAAACATGGGAAAGATAAATTTTGATTGGGGAAGAAAGGAGGCCATCATAAGCTTGAGGAACAAAACAGGAATTAGAGCAGGGCATCACATGCAGAGCCCTGACTGGATGGAGCATAAAGTCAGTCTGTGATGAGAGACATGGGAGATAAAGCTGAATAGTTTAGCATAGAAGAAGAGGCAGCTATAACTGTGTTTCTGAAAGCTGTCATCCTCAGCATCTTCAGTCCTCGAGGCTGTAGTCCAGCAACATTCACACTGGGGGCTATTTATGACTGAGAGAGAACACGTTTTGTAGTCATCAGCTCTCAGAGGCTCATTCCAGATACTTCCCACACTCAGCACAATCCTAGGAATGAGGCATATGCTGGCAGCAGCAAGCATCATTCGTAGGAAGGTGAGCAACCAGTCGGCTAAAAGAAACAATGGGGTGGGATGAGTGAGAAAGGTGGATGTAGGTGGAAGGTTGTGGTGACAGACTGTGAGAAAGGTGGAGAAGAGGAAGCATACCTGAACTATGACTTTTAGGAAGCAGAGACACGTTCAGACAAAATTACTTGCAACTTGCTGTCTGAGGCCCTGAGCCGTTTCAGCACCTTTGTGATTGGACAGCACTTCCTCCAAGCTTACGCTTTCCATTGGCCACTCAGAGCCTGATATCTTGTTCCAATTCTACCTCAGATTCACCAGTGGACTGCTTCATGCATTGCTGTCACATCCTGGCACTGTCTGAATTGAGAACCCCAAAGAAAATCCCTTCTACTAGGATGGAATCAAAGAGGTTACTCTTTTTGTCTTTGTTTCCAGGAAGACAAAGCTATATTTGGCAATTAGTAAATCTAGATTGCAATCTATAGTCGATATATGCTATCATGAACTGGAGGCTTACTATATGCTAGGAGCTATGCTAATCTACATCCTTTATGTGCTGTATCTCATTTGGTTCTCTCAACATTCCTTATGAGATAGGGATTTTCAACCCATTTTACAGAACAGGAACCTGGGAGTCATAGGCACTATGTAATTTATCGTAGGCTACACCACTAATAAATATCAGAACCAGGATTTAACAAGGCTGTGTTAATGGACCACAGGATTTTAGGTGAGATGCAAGTTAACAAATTAATTCTAATGTTATAATTTTCTTCGAATGTGCATTAAAAATACAACTATTACATTAAATCCATGAATTTTACAGATTTTTTTTCTTAAGGTAGAGCTAGATTTAGTTCATTTTTAAGTGAGTTGGCTTTTTTAAATATTAAGTAAATACTACAAGTAGCATGCAAATTTAGCGAACATCAAGACTGATTTTTACAGAACACAGCCCTGGGCTAGACTTTTTATATTCCTGAGGGCTATTTCTGCAAACTTATCCAATCCTCAGTCTTGGAAATGTCACTGTAGTATATAATTTCCTTATAAAATGCATATTCAAAAAAGGCATACTGAGATGCAAATGCTGGGGGCTCAGCTAAATTCGCTCACTAGGAAAGTGACTCACTCCTAACACCAGTGGGACAGGGCAGGTGTTTTGAATTCGTATCTCAGCAAAATTTCAATTTTTTGTCTCTGAAGAATTTTTAAGGTTGTGAAACTGCACATGTAAATGTGGTGAGTTCCCAGAGTCCTCTGTATTAAGCTCCCTGCAGATACCTATTCCTGCTTCTTTTAGATGTCTAAGACAAAGGATTTACCAAGACAAAGGGACCTCACGGTTCCTTGTACATGGTAGGTACTCAATTGGTAGCTATTAAATAAATTAATAAATGAATGCCTACATGCATGCATGACTTAACAATAGGTATTTATATGTAAGTTAGGCTTTGAACATGTAATGAAGAAAGATATTCAAGGTGGAATAAGAGAAAGTTTCCATGTTTCCTTCACAGAGAAAGCAGTATAAATATTGACACCAAATCCACCAAATCACTTTTTTTGACCCTCCACTAACATCAGTGGATTAAGCAGTTATTCCTGTTTCCCCTTCAAAGCTAACTAAGCCCAGTGTTGTAGACCCAACAGCCATTTCCTACTCCTTATCCATTGCCTGCCTAAAACTATAGAGGCTTAATAAGCCAGATGCTATCTTTCCCAGTCACCTTTGTGGTTAGAGGTGACCACGTGAGCTTTCAGGAGAAATTGGTTACCTGACTTCTGAGCAAAATGTTTGTTCACTGGTTAAAAGAAGTCTATCAACAAATTCATTGTTAAATAAAGAATAAATATCCTTATCACCTTGCTTGAGTTTTCTATTATTTGTAGCCGGAAAGTTATAATATACTCATCTCATGATTCCATTTAGTAGTTTTACACCCTTACTAAGAACTAAGCTCTCTTTTGCTCTCATCCCCCACTAAATTTGCCACCCCTCCCGTGTTCTCTTTCTGCTAACTTTGCCCCTCAGGAAATATTGGTTGCTCCTCTCCACGATTTTACATTCTGTGAGTCTATAAGAAAACATCTGCTTGATTAATTCTATTCCAAAATAGAGACAGAAATTAGAGTTTATCCATGCTTTGCAAACATTGTCTCATGTGAATCTTTATAATCAGTCACACTTTGGGGTAAGTATTTTACCCCCATTTTGCAAAGGGGAAAACTCAGGTTAACTGACTTAACAAAGTCATACAATTTGTAAAAGTAATGAAGCCAGGTTGTCTTAACAATTTAATTGCAAAAGCCATGGTCTTTCTGCTGCTTTCTCTCCCACTACTCTCACTTCCATGTAAATTGGTTCCTTTGGGCTTATGCTGTTTGAACAATCGACACAGTCCATGTATGCACCTTAATGTCTATATCTGTATTTGTATCACTTACAGTCAGCACTTGGTTATCAGCATCCATGGGAAGAGAGCAGTTACACGGACGTTCCAGACATAACTCATATCTGCCTCAGAAGCCCACAAGGTAATTTGTCTTCATAGCAGATTTCCCTTCTAATCATGTTTTCCTCAGGCTCACACTAAGAGAAATTTGAACTTTCTAAATACTGACGCAGTAATGGCAGGGTGAAAACGCCCCAGCTGAGAAAGCAACCACCTGGTAGAATTAGAAAGCACAGGAGGTTGTACAGGCATGCCTACGTGGATAGTGGAAAGTAGGCCATGCAACCATGTCCTCAGATTCTGTTAGTCTACTACGGCTGCCACTAACAAGATAGAAGATAGCACAGACAGAGGGGCTTAAACAACGGAAATTTATTTTTTCACAGCTCTGGAGCCTGAATGTCTAAGACCAAAGCGACATCAGGGTTGCTTTCTGGTGAGAGCTCTTTTCCTGACTTATAGACAGTCAGCTTCTCACTGTGTTCTCACATGGCTATGCGTGTGTGTGTGTGTGTGTGTGTGTGTGTGTGTGTGTGTGTGTGTAAAAAGAGAGAGAACACTGTGGTGTTTCTTCCTCTTCTTGTAAGGACCATCAGTCCTATCAAGTTAGGGCCCCACTTTATGACTTCATTTAACTTTAATTACCACCCTAAAGGCACTATCTTCAAAAATAGTCAAATTGGGGGGCATACAATTTAGTCCAGACAGACCCTAACTTGAAAATTAACACAAATCAGAAGAAGATGAAGAAGATGATGATGAAGGAAATGAGGAAGAAGAACAAGTAGCAGTTACAATTTACTGAACATCTGCTATGTGCCCCAGGAGGTGTGTTCACAAATAACATATTATTTAATTCTCACAGCAAGCCTGGAATTCAGGTGTCATTACCCTTCCACCTCCTGTTTTATTATGGTAAAATGTACATAACAAATGTACAAAATTTACCATTTTAAGCATTATTAAGTGTGCAATTCAGTGGCATTAAGTACATTCAGAATGTAGTACGACTATCAACACGGTCCGGTTCCAAAACTTTTTTGTCATCCCAAACAGAAACTATACTCATTAAGCAATAGGTCCCATTTCCTCCTCCCCCAAGCCCATGGTAACCTCAATTCTACTTTCCATGTCTATGAACTTGCCTGTTCTAGTACCTCATACAAGTGGGATCACACAATGTATATCCTTTTTTGTCTGGTTTATTTCACTGAGCATGAAGTTTTCAAGGCTTATTCAAGGTATTCAAGGTACCACTGTATGTATATTCCACGTTTTGTTTATCTGTTCATCTGTCGGTGAACATTTGGGTTGTTTCTACCTTTTGGTTATTGTGAATAAGACTGCTGGGAATATTGGTATACAAGTATTCGTTTGAGTTCCTGTGTTATGAGATCACTTATGTCACCTTCAAAACTCATATGTTGAAATTCTAGTCTCCAGGACCTCAGAGTGTGACCATATTTGGAAAGAGAGTCTTTAAAGAGGTGATTAGGGTTAAATGAGGTCATTAGGGTGGGCCCTAATCCAGTGTGACTGGTGTCCTTATCAGAAGAGGCGATTAGGAGACAGACACGTGAGGAAAGACCACGTGAAGGCACAAGGAGAAGACAGCCATCTAGAAGCCAGGAAGAGAGACCTCAGAAGGAACCATCGCCACCAACAGCTTGATCTCCTAGCAACTTCCTTTCTTTGAACATCAATTTTGTTTCCTGTGAGATAAACACTGAAAAATGGTAATGTGTATCACTGCCCTGATGAATTTTAAATTTCAAACTAAGTGTAAGGAATTACAAAAAAGCTTTGATTTTTCTGTGATGCTTCAATGGGTTTTAAAATTATCATTAAAGGGTTCAAATATATACACAGCAGGCAGTGTGATACATTAAATCCCATGTACTTATCATTCAGCTTCAACAATGATCAACTTATAGCCAATGGTTGCTTTATGTCTACCCTCACCACTCCTCCAACCCAGATTTTTTTTACCTTTTAATTTTGATATAATCTATTTTACATTTATAAGGTATTTTAATATAGTTTTTAAAGTTGCAAGAATAATACAGGAACCCTGTATACAGGAATACAGGTACCCTTTATCCAAAATCATCAATGATTTATATTTTGCTCCATTTTCATATATATGTATAGAATATATATNATATATATATATATATATATATATATATATATATATATATGAAAATTTTTTCCCAAGCCATTTATCACAAAATACTTCAGGGAGTAGTTCCTAAGAGTAGATGATTCTCTTACGTAGCCAATACAGTTATCAAACTAGGACAGCCTACAGTGATACAGCACTATTATGTAACCCACAGTTCCTAGACCCACTCTCTGTGGAGCTCATTGTCGCCAATTTATTTGACCAGTATTAGAGCCCAGGACAGGCCCTCAATGTCCAGCAGAGAAGGCCCCCGGGGTGATTTAGGAATAGCTGGGTCAACTATCTCCCCTGAGGTAAGCTCTCAAGTGGCAAGACTTTTCTTCCTCCAAATTTCAGAATCCAGGAAGGAAGTCGGAAGGCTCTACCTGTTCCTGCCACGCCTTCTTGCTGGCCAGAACGGAGCTCTAGGTTCAGCCCCTCAAGGAGACACTCCCCTCCCTCAGCCTCAACACCAGAGCAAGTGACCAACCTCTGCAGGGGTAATCTCTTCTTCCTTGGGCTTGAACCTTCCAGGACCCAGGAAAGGATATAAGAGTGGGGATGTTGAAAGTCTGAGCCTCCAAAGCCCCGTGGGATCATGAGGGGGTGGAGCTAGCTTTATAAACTCTGACAGGACTGGGATGCACCCACAGCTTCAGTCCTGAGTGACACATTCTGTATGCCTGAGCTATGTGCCTTGTCATTGGGTCTGGATGTGTGGGCACCCCAATAACAGCTCTAGGGGAGAGAACCTGAAAAACACAGTCTGGAGTGAAAGTGAGTCACCCCACGTGGATGTCTGAGGGGGTCTTGAGTCCCCACTGCAGGTGTATCAGGCGGGAGAACTCCCTGCTAAGGTTGGTATCTGTCCATTCGCAAGTCTACTGAGTTCCACCAGAGCTGATTCAGAAAGCTGAGGTTGTCTGTTCTCTTCTCCTTCCTCCGCCCCCAAATCCACACCCACCTCATCCCCTCCTCTGTCAGCCTTCAAGCATTTCCTGAGATTCCACCGCCTTCAGGGATCCTGAGCAATCTCTTCCAGCTCCCCATCCATACTGTGCTCAGAATCAGGCTGCTGGTGGGATGAAAGTTGATTTATGTAGTCCCCCACTTATCCGTGGTTTCTCTTTTCTTGGTTTTAACTACCCACAGGCAACCATAGTCCAAAAATATTAAATAGAAAATTTTAGAAATAAATAATTCCTAAGTTTAAATTGAGTTCTGAGTAGTTCTGAGGAACGTGATAAAATCTCATGCCCCCCCTCCCCATCCCACACAAGACACGAATCATCTCTTTGTCCAACGTCTCTGCATTGTACACACCCCCACCCCAGCCTATTAGTCGCTTAGTAGGTTATCAGATCAACCACCGTGGTATCTCAGTGCTTGTGTTCCAGTCACCCTTATTTTATTTCACAAAGGACCCAAAGCACAAGAGTAGCGATGCAGGCGATTGGGATATGCCAAAAAGAAGCCATAAAGCGCTTCCTTTAAGTGAAGAGGTGACATTTCTCCACAAGGAAAGAGAAAAAAATCTTTGCTAAGAACCTCAGCATATGATTTACTGAGAACCTCAGCACACTGAGGTTAGTAAGAACAAATCTTCTATCCATGAAATTGCGTAATTTATAAGCTAAACTTGATCATGGGTATGTACATGCAGGAAAAAACATATATATATATGGTTCAGTACTATCCACTGGGAGTCTGGGAACACATCCCCACAGTAAGGGGGAACTGTTATATCAAGTGCCTACCTTCTTTCCGGAAGCATGCTAAATACTTTGACACACAGTCTTTCAGTGATCATAGGAACTAAGAAAAATGAGGCTCAAAGAGGTTGAATAGCTCTACCAGGTTTCCTGACTCTGTTCCAATGCACCTTTTGCCTAGTAAATGTTTGGCTGAGATTAATTCTTACTTCGGGCTCTTGCATTTCCCCATTTCCTCCGCTGAGCCCCACCTTCCTCATTCTTCAAGCCTCAGCCCTGTGCCTCCTCTCTCTGAAGTCTTCCCAGATGACTCCAGTGGGGTCCTACTTCAGGAAGGGCACCACCCAACTTCACTCTTGTTTCTTCAGAGTGAGTTTGTCTCTCAACAAAATTTTAATATCCAAAAGAGCTGAAGCCATGTCTTAACACTATTTTGAAAGTAGCTGTGTAAATACTTTGAACAACTGTCATTGTTTAAATAGTTTCAAACAACCACAATTGCTCAAATACTGCTGGATTAACAGTAGTTGTTCAAATATTTGTTGTTCACTTGATACAAAACTTAGAACAGCCTCTGCTTTCAGCAGTTATAATGTGACAGGCAAGCAAAACAACCCAGTGGGAAGACTTCTAAGAAAGACTTAGAAACATTGACAAAGTATTTTAAACAACTAAATACATCAGTGTGAGTAAAATCCAACTGCCACAAAAGGAGAATTCAGTTGGGTAAGGGAAGGCTGACTAGAAAGGCTGAGGGATGGCTTCGCAGGATCTATGGAGGAAACCTGGAGGTATTTTGCAAACTGAGAACCTCGGAGTTTGTCTGTAAGGCTGTTGTTCAAGGTCACCACCACTGAGAATTATTGAGAGGGGAGCCTCTGAAGGAATCAAATGGCCAATAGATGTAGTAGAGAATGAGGAGGGAATGTAGTCTGGGGAAGATGGTGAGAGAGAGGGAGTTGGGGAAGAGGACAAGAAATCTCATTTACTGGAGAGCAGGATCAGGAGCTCAGACTAAATACAATGTTGAGAGTGGTGTGTGTGTGTGTGTGTGTGTGTGTGTGTGTGTGTGTGTGTGTCTAGGGAATTGAGCTGTCATCCTATCAGAGGAAAAAAGAAAACATTAATATTCATGGTAGATCAGAGACTCATGGACAAGAACTAAAACCCTAAGAAAGTTAGAAAAGGAAGAGAAAACAGAAAAGACACGTGGGGCACCTGGAGAAACTGGAGTAAAGCGCAGGAAGCTCACTTTGCCAGTTTAGACTTCAAGACCCAAACATGCGCTAGGATTCTGTCACAACACAGGACCCTGACTTTTGGGGTTGCATATTCTGACCTTTACAATAAACAGGAAGTTGGCCTGTGAAGGGCATGGGGTGTTCCAGTGATTTCTACAGGCACATAATCACAAGCCCAGCTCTGGACGGAAGGAAAGGCAGCAAGACAGAAGGCAGCGTCCTGAAACTGACCAGTTTTTCTAAGGCCACAGTCTTCAAACTGGGGTTGTGTACCCCTGAGAGTAAGTGAAGACATTTCAAGGGGTTTGTGGGAAAAACAATTTCAAAAGAAGCAATTTCCAGAACTTCAGCGTCTACGAAGAAAAGCTAATATCCTTGAGAATGCATCTGTATGGGGGTTCTGTACCCCTTTATCATCTTCTTTCACAATTGCCCTTCCCCCACTTTTGACAAGAAATGCGTGCTTTGTCTCTGTCACTGGCCAACTGGGCAGTTGGTTAGACCATCATCTGTAAGAAGTTCTAAAACATTAACTACAATAAATCAGAAATAGCGTGCTGGCTAACTTACGTTTCTACATAGTTGAAGGGGACCGTTTCTTTGGGTAGAACTTTAAAACATTCCTTGCCTTTGCTGAACTATCTCTGCTGAGTATTTTTTGAATCACACACTTAAGTTGCATAACACCACTACAAGCAATAAAACTAACTCTGAAACCAGCTAGTTAGTTGATGGTTGCCTGAACTTGGAGGTCACAGACACTTTGAATTTAAAACTAAATAACGCACACCCTAGTATTTACTAAGAGTGATCTTATCTAAGTTTAAACCCTGCAATGTATCACCCAAGAGCTGGTACACACACAAACACATATACTACTGAAGAAAGAATAAGAAATCACAAAAAGGAAAGCATTTTAAAAACATGAAAGGCAGAGAAAAGTACAGACATTAAATGCGTGTATGACTCTACAATTTCAATTGATAGAGTATTAGTTGCTATACTCCTCAACGATATAAATATCGAACAAATATTTGCAGACTTTGAGGAGCAGCAAATGATTATCCTGCCCCATTCACTGGTGCAGCCTCAATGTCCAGAACGGGCCTGGTCTGTTGTAGGCACTCAATAAACATCTGTTCAGTAAATTAATGAACGGGTACCTACATGCCGGTTTTCCTTGGACCAGCGGCACTGTCATCACCTGAGCTTCTTGAAAACTGTGGAACCTGGGGTCCCACCCCAGACCTACTGAATCAATATCTTCATTTTAACAAGATCCCCAGGTGATTCGCATACACATTAAAGTTTGAAAAGCGCTGAACCACATGCCTCAATCCAGCTTGAAATTCAAGAGTGAGTAAGGTATGCAGTTCTCCTCCCAGAGCTCAGTTTAGTCTGAGAGTGTTCCTAGCAGAGGAAAAAGCACGCAAAAGCCAAGAAGTGAGAAAATTGCATATTTTCTTGCCTGACCTGTGTATGACCTACATTACAACGAGCATTAGATATTGTGTGGCCTAAGTGGGGATGGAATGAGAGGATGGCAATGCCACGTGACTTTGTCTTAATGATGGTGGGAAGGGTTGGTCTCATGGGCTAACACTGTGTAAGACTGTGTCTTCCTCTCCACAACGTCCTGTTGTTGCTGGCAGATGGCAGCCAAAACCAGGACTACCTTTCGGAGGCCCCCTTGCATATAGTGGTGGCCGTGTGACCAGGTCTCACCAAAGGGAAGTCATCAGAGGAGAGATTTCATTTCAAGACATAGGCTTTTCAGAAGCAGGTGGGTGTTAGGACCACTTGACTGTATTTCCTCTGCTGACAGGTGGAAGCTGGGGACCCCATGGCCCTGGGGGCACAGCAGAGTCATGTGAGAGGAGCCTGGTTTCCTAAATCAGTGGGGGGAAAGCTGCCTCCTAACTGGGAACAAGAACAAGAAATAAACTCTATTTTGTTAAGCCACTGAAATTTGGGATTTGTTTATTAAAGCTGTTAGAGTTATGTTAACCAGAACAATGGATTTTAAGTTTGGAGGGATTGGGGAGTATTTTTTTACCATCTGATAAAGCCCTCTCCTTTCTCCCAGGCTCTCTCTCTGAGTAACCCCATCATCTGTCCATTGATCACTGCATCATTTGGAAATGCTTGCCCCCCATTGACCTGCCCCTAACAACAATACTGGTCAAAATGATACCTAAAAATAAGCCAAGTCAACATCATGTTGACAGTGGTAGGTCCTTCCCTTTAAAGGGCAGTATCTTCTGAGGTGAATGTTGTTATTCTCCTTTTGCTGAAAAAGATCCAAGTTCAGCAACTCATCCAAGTTCTCACAGCTAATAAGGCATGCAGGGCGTGGTTGGCTAATAAACATTTGAAAAACCTCATTGGCAATTAGGGAAATAAAACATTAAAATCCCAAGATACATGTTTAGACCTTCCAAAATAGAAAAAAAATCAAAAGTCAGACAATGCAAACGTTAGTAACGGCTGTGTGTAAATTGCACTGACCACTTTTGACACTTTGGCATCAAGTTAAAAAGCTGACCATGTATATACACTGATCCATCCAGTAGTTCTATGGATAGGCATATAAGCTAGAGAAATTCTTGCACATTTGCATTTTGAAACACATAGCAGCATTGTTTGTCACGGAAAAAAAAAACGGAAGCAACACAAATGTCTGTTAACAGTAAAAGGGGATGAATAAAACAGGGCACAGTCACAGGAGAGAAACTGAACAGCAGCAAAAGGAAGTGAACTACATACAGGTCTACCACCCACGTGAATGTGTCCCGAACACATCAGGTTGAGTGAAAACGGAAATAACAGAAGGATGCACACAGCATTATTATTATTCTATTTGTATAAAATCTTAAAACTGGCAAAAGTAAACAATTACAATGTTTAGAAATGCATTCACAGATGGTAAAACTATTTAAAATAAAGCAAAGAGTGACTGACTCAAAATTTGGGATAGTGCTTATTACCTCTTGTTGGGGGGAAAATAGGAGGAGGTATTTCAGGGAGAGCACCCAGGACCCTTTGACCTTGCTACTCGATGTGTGATTTGTGGACCACCATCTGTATCCCTGGGGAGCTGGTGAGACATGCAGAACCTTGGGCTCTTCCCCAAGCCTACTGAACCAGAATCTGCATTTTAGCACAATCCCCAGGCAATTCGTAAACACATTGAAGATACTTATAACGTTCTGTTTCTAAGGTAGATGGTACCTACATGAGTGGGTTTGGTTTTTTTGACAATATTCTTTAAATAGTATAGGTTTTATACATCTTTTGCATGTATATTTTGCAATTTTAAAATTGTTTAAATATATAGTTTTAATAAAGTTTTAACAAATAAAAAATATATATAAAGACAAAGATGAAGACCACAAAGATGACAAAGAACTGAAACCAAAACCAGATATTTAGACTCAAAATCCAGTGTTATTTCCACTATACCATGCCTTTGGCCCAAGGCAGTAAATGAACTGACTCCAATTTCTAATTCATACTCAACTGGATGAGCCAAAGACCACGATAAAAAACACATAAACTATTGGAAGCTTCAGGGGCTTGATCATTTTTATTTAGATATTCTGGGATGAGGAGTGGGTAGAAGGGTTATTTTCTCGCTAATGCATCCCTGCTTTTCCCGGAAATGTTTTCCTGGATGTTTTGGAAAGTGGAATGCCTGAAATTTGAACTTTATACTTACATATTTTATTTGTTTGGAAGGAAAGGAGGGAGGGAGGGGATTCAATTAAGAGAGATAAACAGAATTATAAAGTATCAAATATAAATGCTTAATTTGATTTCTATCTGAATGTTATGTTCTATATACCTCAATATTTAAATTATTAAAAATATATTGAATTTTAAAAACTGACAATTAAATTTAATTTTCTGGTGTAACTCTGAAACTTAAAAATCCTTGTTCATTCAATTTACTTGAAATGATATTTGGTAAAGAGAAGATTTCATTTTAGTGTTGGATATAAAGATCTGTTAAGAGTAATTATGTAAATGACAGAGCAGGAGATTGTGTAACTGTGAAAATGTCTTTTCTATGCTGTTAAAAAAAGTTGTAGAGAAAATTTAAACACTAGCCATCTTTCACCTTTGATAATGGAACCTGTAACAAGCTACATTACCTGGTCATTACATTACCTCACAGCTTGGTGGACTGTGAAATGTCAGCTGACAGTGCCTCCTAACCCATTTAGAATAGGTGCTTATCTAAGGCTTCCAACTCACCTGTACAAGAAGTGTGATTTTTTTTTTTTCTTGGCAAATTCTCTTTTGAGCTCATCTGCCAGATGGCAAAAACATTAGTGTCAATTCAGGACAATCTCCGTCAATTCAACTCCCTCCTCTCCCGAACACCTACCTTCCCTTTCTCAGGGCGTAGGAAGTACCAAAGGATGAGACAGACAGGGATATGGCCTGGGCCTCTCTCTGTCATGGTCTGTCCATGCAGGCATGTACGTGCCATCATAGTCCCATCAGGTCTCTAATTGCCAGACCATGAAATCATAGTCATGATAGCATGTCCCCAAAGGAAAGCCACTCTAGACTCTCAGCTATTCCTTCTTCCCTCTCAGAGGGCAGAGGACACACTCGCCCACTCTCCCAGGCCTCTGGGTCTGTGGGAAGGATGTCTCAGGCTCTCTGCCTGGCCCTGCAACTCAGCCATTTCTTCTCGACGGCTCCTGCACCTCGAGATGTGCAGAAGCTCTAGAGATTGGGCCACAGGATTCCTTCCTAGGGAGTCACCGGCCTCTAAGCTCACTTCTGCTCTTTCTTCACCTTACAAGCCTCGGGAATTTTTGTCTAGTTGTTGAGAAAAAGAAAGACACTGGGAAAACTGGTTCTGACTGATCACATATTCTTTATATGCCTGTGGTTAAGGCATGAGTTTATGCCCTGGGTTATTGAGGGTTCTAGTGTTTGAAGTTCAAAAGCTTTTAATCGCAAAAATGTTATCTCTGCTTTGAGTTTCCAAAACATATCTTAAACCTCAAAGGCCAGGGATTGACTTTTTTTTTGGTATTTACGTTATGCTGCAACAACCGTGCCCAAGGCATGGCTGCCAAGGGGGAAGGATCACTGGGTAAAAAAGCAAAAAAATTATCAGAAAAAAAAAAAAAGACAAACAAAAAAACCCCAGGTATCCAAATAAGATTCTACACCTAATTGTGAAAACCCACACATCAGCTCCACCACACACCTGACCTTTTAGCCTCAAGCTTCGGCAGCGTATTTACAGCATTTTGTACATGTGTTTTAAATTTTGTTGTTTTCCTTTATAATTGAACACAGTTGTCAGATTTGCTTAAATTCAATAAGCATCAAATTTACTGTTTTTGGCAAACCAAATGATACCTTCCTTTGTCTCAACTGTAAAATCATTAACGTCAGCACTTTATTTTTCCATTTTTGACTATACTTTATAAATAAGGGCAAATATGCAGCAAAATGTTCAAGTAACTACACAAACACTACCATGTTTAGAGTGCAACACTGCTGACTGGCAGACAGCAGTACCAGGAGGTAACTTAAAAGAGTTATTTGTCTACTGAAATAGAAAAGTCGAATTTGGTACAGGAAGGAAGGGTAGAGGTGTGGATGTGTAATAGACAGAGGAACCAGTTGTAAAACAGTTAATGACTGCCTGGATTTAATTCATTAACGTTTTTGTTCACTGTCACCTATCTTCACATCTCTAAGTATAAATAATTATAACAATTATATTTGTAACAGCTTTATTGAAATATAATTCACATGCCCTACAATTCACTTAAGAATGGAAAAACACATGCTTGCGTTTCTCCTTTATGTTCACACTATGACCACACTCACAAAAACTTCTGACACAGATGTGTAGGGTTTTTGTTTTTTGCTACACCAAGCAATTCTCTGCAACACCAGCTGGGTATCCTCCAATTCAATTCAATTCTCACACTACCCAAAGTGAGCTCAGCCCCCACAGGTAAGGGCTCAGTCCCATGAGACTGTCCCCCACTTCAGATGCCAGTCACTAGTAGTAGGTCCCCAGGTTACCCACTTCTATCTGACGTGGCTACAAATCGGAGGTTCCCATGACATGTCACCCCCTTGGGTTTGATTATTTACTAGAAGAACTCACAGAACTCAAGGAAACACTTACTTACGTTTACCAATTTGTGATAAAATTAAAGGATATGATAAAAGATGCAGAGGGGTGACCGGTTAGCTCAGTTGGTTAGAGCGTGGTGCTGATAACACCAAGGTTGCCGGTTCAATCTCTCCATGGGCCTCTGTGAGCTGCGCCCTCCCTGAAAGAGTCAACTATGCTATTGTGGCATGAATGTAATGTGTAACCAATGACCATGGCTGTTCCTCAATAAAGTTAAAAAAAAAAAAAGATGCAGATGAACACCAGATGAAGATACACAAGGGAGGTCTGGCAGGGTCCCAAGTGCAGGAGCTTCTGTCCCCATGGAGTTGGGGTGCACCACCCTCCCATTATGTAGAGTTGTTCACCAACCCAGAAGCTCTCTGAACCTCATACTACTGAGATTTTTATGGAGATTTTATCACATAGGCATGATCAAATATTAACTCCACTTCCAGCTCCTCTCCCCTCTCTGGAGAATGGGCAGTGGAGATGAAAATCCCAAGATTCTAGTCATGGCTTGGTCTGTCTGGTGACCAGCCCCCATCTAGGAGCCTACCAAGAGTCACCTCATTAGAACAAATGACACTGCTATCATCCAGGGAATTCCAGAGGATTTAGGAGCTCTGTGGCAGGAACTGGGTCAAAGACCAAATATTAGAACCAAAGATACTCCTAGTGCTTTTATCACTTAGGAAATTCTAAGGGTTTTAGATTCCTGTGCCAGGAACCAGGAGTAGAGATCAATATATACATTTTTCTGTTATTTCACATCACCCATTTGAAGTACACAATTCAATGATTTTTAGTATAATCACAGAATTGTGCAACCATCACAATTAATTTTAGAACATTTTCATCACCCCCAAAAGAAACTCTCAATCATGTAGCCATTGTCCTCCATTTCCTCTACATCCTTCAGACCTTGGCAATCGGTAATCTGCTTTCTGCCTCAATAGATTTGTCTAGACATTTCATAGAAATGGACTCATAAAACATGTGCTCTTTTCTTCCACTTAGCACAGTGTTTTCAAGGTTCATTAGTACTTTGTTCCTTTTTATGGCTGAATAATATTCCATGGTATGGCTATACCACCTCATTTATTCATTCATCAGTTAGTAGACATTTGGAATGTTTCCACCTTTTAGCTTTGATGAATGATGCTGCTATGAATATTCACGTACAAGTTTTGTATGAAATTATATTTTCATTTCTCTAGGAGTGGAATTGCTGAGTCATACAGCAACTCTAGTTAACCTTATGAAGAATTGCTAGATTGTTTTCCAAAGTGGCTACATCATTTTACATGCTCACCAGTAGTATACGAGGGTCCCAATTTCCATACATTCTCGCCAACACTTTTCATTATGTTTTTTATTATTATAAACATCCTAGTGGGTGTGAAATAGTATCTCATTGTGGTTTTGATTTGTATTTTTCTGATGACTAAAAATGTCAAGCATCTTTTCTTATGCTTATCCACCATTTGTACATCTTCTTTGGAGGAAACATATATTCTGATTGAGTGTCTATTATTAAGTGAGTTGTTTCTGTTTTTATTATTGAGTTGTATCTAGAATCTATATATTCTAGATACAAGTCATTTAACAGATAATATGATTTGTAAATATTTCTCCTATTCAATAAGTTGTCTTTTCATTCTTTTGATAATGTCCTTTGATGTACAAAAGTTTTTAATTTTGATGAAGACCAATATTGATCAATCTTCAAGTTCACTAATTCTTTCTTCTACTAGTTCATATCTACTGTTGTGCCTCTTAGTAAGTTTTTTTTTTTAATATTTTATTGGGGAATTGGGGGAAGGGGAACAGACAAGTTGCTGTTCTTTTGTTCTTCAGTCTAGTTGTGGAGGACGTCGCTTCACTGGCCCATGTTGGTATTATCATTGCAGTCTTCCCAGGTGAGGCAGATCAGTTGCCGACCACTGGACGGCCACTCACGGCGGCCAAACAGGGTAGCTTTGCCGGCAACTCACGGCAGCCCAGCTCCAGGTGGAGCTGTTGTTCACCATCTTAGCTGTAGAGGGCAGTGTCACTGGCCTCATGTGGGATCCGAACCCGGGCCCTGCTGCTCAGAGCTGGCGTCCCAAGCCAGCTCTTAACCAACACGCCACTCAGCCGGCCCAAGTTTTTCATTTCAGTTATTGTACTTTTAACTTCATAAATTCCATTTGATTATTTTTATAATTTCTATCTCTTTATTGATACATAAGACATTGTCATCGTATCTTTTCTCTAGGCATTTTTCCTTTAGTTCTTCAAATATATATATATATGTATATATATATATTTTATATTATATATATGTGTATATATATATTTGATACATATATATATATATGATACTTTGAAGTCTTTATTAAATTTCACATTTGTCCCTTTCACAGGCAGTTTCTGTTACCTGCTCTTTTTTCTGTGTAGGGGTCACACTTTCCTATTTCTTTGAATGTCACATAATTTTTGTTAAAATTGGACACTTCGTATAAAACATGTTAGCAACTCTGGATACCAGTCCCTTTCCTCTGCCTCCAGGGCTTAATATTGTTTGTTTATTGACTGACTAGACTATTTTAGTGAAGTCTATTGCCTCCACAGTACGAAGGCTCTGGAATTGCTCCTGGAAGGGTGCAGTATCAGGCACGCACACTGTCTCCCTAGGATGACAATGGGTATTAGCAGGGCTCTCTTCTACTCTTTCCTTGATTACTCCCAGCTCTTAGGCTCCACTAACTACCAGCTTATTATACTATTGTTTGTGACATATTCTATGATCCGGACATAAATTACTCCATAGTCTAACCCAATTAAATTTGTACTCCTTTCCAGGGGTAGTTTTTGAGTTTTGTACTGACCCCGGGAGGGCTCTTCTTAGCTGTCTTCTTCCCTGGTTCTCTCTAGTAAATTAGCTGGCCCTTGGTTTATCTTGCATCAATCATGAAGCTACCAGCCTCTTCTTAATTGTTTTCTAACCAAAACTGCATTGTTTTCTGAAAGCACTCTTAGACTTGAACTTTCCTACACTATTTCAAATAGTCTGTTCCTTAAGAGAGAACTTCAGAGTTCTCCATGTTAGAACCTGCTTCTTCCCTTGGGCAAAATCCTAGAGCCAGAGTTCCAAGCTGGGGCAGAAACAGTGGTGTTCTTCTCTCTGAGTGGTTTAAGAGGAGAGTGCTGGATGGAACAGTAGCCTCTGGTCTTCTCAGTTTACCTCTCTCAGAATGTTTCTGTCCTACAACTACCCAACTGTTTTTAACCTTGCAGAAGATAATATAATCTACCAATTTTTCTAAGCGTTTAACTGTAGGAAACTTCAGAGATGTGTTCATTTATTAATTGGGGTGTAGTGGGCAAAAGCGGGGGAACCTAATGTGCAAATGTACTTCAACAAATCTAGGGTAAGACAGAACACCAGAGTTCTGTTTACATGAGACCCTTCCCCAGCTCAGTCTCTGCAGAACAGGTTCCAAGTTTTCAAATGGCAGGTACTGTAAGAAGTTGCAAGAGTAAAGCCACTCTTGAGCAGGCGTGAGAGGGCGGCAGTTGGAGAAGTGGTCACTAGAGCTGAGGATCCACAGTTGGCCAACAAGGACTTCTGCTACCAAAGCAGGAAGCCTTTATTCCAATCTCAAGGCAAGAAAACCATGAGAAAAAGATAGCGGTGGTATCAGCAGAGGGGCCAGAAAAGAAATAACAGCCGCCACAGCAGAAAGAACAAGAACTCAGAAGGCAAGTCTCCTGACAGTTTAGAACCCAATAGCAAATTTGGGTTCGTGGTCCAAAACTCTCATACCTTTTACTCAAGCCTGAAATCTCCGAAAGGATTGGGGCAAGACTGACAAGTTATGCTTCTGGTATTAATAAAATAGCCCCCACCTCCTGAAGCAAGAAAAGGGGTTGTTTTCATTTATCCTCTCCTGTCAATCCTATTTATCCAGCCTCCATTGTAGTATCTTGGTCATGGGCAAACCCTTTGAAGCACTTTTGTTACGTAGTGCAACTTCCAAGTGCGGTAAGGCACTCCCCTGAGCTAACCTCTCTGGAAAATAGCTCCGTACAGTATAGAAAAAGACTTAAATATGGTCAGAACTTTTCACCCAGCAATTTCTCTTCTAAGGAAATGATCCAGATGACAAAGATTTAGGCACAAAGATGTTTAGTACAGCATATTTATAAACTATACATAAGTATTACACCTAAGTATCCAACAACTGAGCAAAAGTTAAAAAAAAATGGTATAACCATTTGATTAAATATCATGCAGCCATGAAAAAAAATTGCAGTTTTGAAGAATCAGCTGGGAAATGATACAAAATGTTAAACAAGGGATGCAAGTAACTGTGTTGTTTATATTGATAAGCTGTTATGTTTTATAAAAAACAGAAAAACACTAGAGGGAAGGATGCCAAAATGTTAATAGTAGTTGCCTCTGGATGGCAGGACCCAGAATTATAATTGACTTATCTTCATCTTTCAAAAAAAATAAATAAACCTTTCTGTACTTCCTAAATTGTTCTCAATTTTTACATTTAAACCATTTTTATGGCCAGTAAAAAGGGTCAATTAAAAGCAAGTTACCCAATGACCTTCTCTACTCTGTCATCAGTTTTGAACTCAGGATGTAGCTGTGCCTGCTCACATGTGGGGAGGCTTAACCCTGCAAACCTGTTCACCGTACCCCTCTGCCCCACTTCTAAGGCCCTCTAACTCAGCATCACTGGCTAGCCACAGGAAGAACATGCCCGAGACAAAGCAAACCGCAGAAGCAGGGACATCTCGCGTTGGGTGGCAACCACATCTCCAGAACAGGGGAGGTTCCACTCTGGATTGGGGGAAGGTGAGTACGGAAAGAACTGATAAAAGGTGGCTGAAGGAAGGAGGGAAATGTGGCTGTCTGGGACATGACTGGACTCTCTAAGTTCAGAACTCTGCCTGGAAATGAAAGTGACCTAACCCCATTGTCAGACTCTCAAGCTTCTCCAAGAAAGGACTTCACTTCAGCCCTAGAGGAAAGTAGTTGTTCTCTTCCAATGAGGACCAGGATGAGAGTTTGGACCCCTGTAGCCATAGTTAAGTGGCTGGGAGGGCAAGATGAAATAGACTGTGAAGATAAGTTGAGTCTTTAGAGCAGAATTTCTCAAATTTTAGTGTGCCTAAGAATTATAGGGAGATTGTTTAAATTGCTGATTCCTAGGCTCTACCACCAGAAATTCTGACGTAATAGATCTGGGGTAGGGCCAAGAACGCTGCGTCTTTACCACCAGAAGTCTTCCAGATACATTGAGCACAGCTTACAAATTCTAGACTCAGAAATCGTAGGCAAAATAGTGTGTGTATGTGACACACCCATTTTCTAGAGAAGGTCCAAACTATCATCAGATTCTCAAGAATTTCCATAATTCAAGAAGGCTAAAAATTATCTTGAAGAGCACAAAAGGAAGTTAAGAGGCCCCATTCAAGCATCAAGTCAGAAGGGCAAGGTCAAGGTTCTTTTAAAACGACAAAGCCAAACCTTCAGAACCTGGCATGACCAGGATGGCGTAGAGCGAAAGCCAAGTGGGTGGAGACCAGGGAGGATGTACTTAAACCATTGTCACCTACAAACCTGGAATATTAATAGCTTATTTTTATTAGCCACAGACAACTTGGTGCGTGGGGTGTGGCGTACAAGCTCAGACATCAGGGAAACCCTAATCCAGGGAGTTTCTTAGGGGGGCAGACTCTAAGGTTGTGGAGCAAGGGAAGAAAAGGTGGTTAAATGTTGGATCTCACAGTCCGGAGTTCAAATTCCTATGAGACGCTAGACCACTGTTAAGTAGATGGGGTGGGGCGTATCTGAGGTAGCAGGAGTTGAGATGGGGCAGCGATGACAGACGCAGTCACCATGAGCCCAAGTAGCCGGTGTCGTTCCCTGCCTCCCTACACTGTCAATCACGGTGGACAGGAGGACCAACTACAGATGCTGGATGGCCACAAGGAAGGCCAACCGTTCTCCAGGTGCTCTGCCCAGAGAGGGATGGTTCCCACAGGACAGGAAGCTATGTTCCAGCCTGTACTCGAGTCGGTGCTCAGAGACAGACTTTGTTGTTAAACAAGTGAGCATATTTCCACACCGTCTTTGTTGTCCTTCTTAGAATCCTGGACTGGGAAACAACTATTACAAATATTATCATTAAAGGTTTACCTCCTGGACCAAATCTCTATTAGCTAAATTCATCTCAAAACAAATTTTTCATTCATTTGTGCTATCACAATAGTCTCTTAGCTGACTTCCCTACTTCCAATCTTCCACAGGACAGATCAAGTGATAGTCTTTAAAATATTCAATTGTTCTCCCAGTGGTTAGAGAAAAATTTTAAAGCATCAGTGAAATATTACCCAGGAGCTCAATTTAATAAAAGTTAGAAGCAAAGTTGCTTTTGTTAAAATGTGTAGGTGGCCCTGTGGCCCCTCTGTTCAGCCCCACTCCCCCATCCTGTGGCAGCCCCACAGGCACCACCACAGAACACTCTGTCTCCACAGCGGTAAAAATCCTATTTGCCTGCATATGGCAGAAAAAGCACTTCATAACTCAAGCACCACCACTGCCATCGCCAAGCGCCCTTCCTTTTCCTGCTGTGCTTCAGCTTCCTGGAGCAATTAGCTCCCCAAGTCAGCATTTTCCTCAACTTTTTATTATGGAGAATTCCAAATATACATAAAAATCAAATAGAATACTATAATGAGCCTGTGTATACCCTCAACCCAGCTTCAGTGATGATCAGCTCATAGCCAGCCCTGTTTCATTTATACCCCTATCCTCTCTTCCCCCACCACTTAGAAGCAAATTTCCTCGTTACATTTTACCCATTAAAATTTCATCATGTTGCTCAAATTGATAATTAATTATAACCCACAATACCATTGCCACATCTAAAAAAATAATAATCCCTTAGTAATATCAAGTATCCAGGGTTCAAATTGACAGTTATCTCATAAAATGTTATCTTTATATCAGGATGCAAATAAAACCCATACACTGAGATTGGTTAATGTCTTACTTTTAATCTATAGGTCTCCTTCCATTTTTTCTTGCAATTAATTTATCAAAGAAATTGGATCATTTGTTCTGCAGTACACACACACACACACACACACACACACACACACACACACACCCCCGCCATTTTGCTAACTGCATCCCTGTGGTGTGTTGGGAGCCAGCTGCGCCTCAGTATCTGACATGGCCAAGCACACTGCAATTGTGACAAATTCTGAAGCTCTGACTGAGAAACAGATACTGTTTTATATCTTAAAGAATTTAAATTCCCCTTCTAATAGATATATCACAATAATTATATTTTATACACTAAAGGCAATTTTAGTCACACTACTAGTCTTTTAGTAAAGGTCAAAGTACACACCCTGTAAATCTTGAGATCCTGCTTAGACAATAGTTTTTAGAATAATTGTTGGGTGGTCATGGTAACCATCCTTTGTGCGATTATGTAGCGGCTCTGCCTTGGTTGCAGTCATTGAGGGTGGAGGGATTTGGACTTAGTTAAGATAAGTTAGTCTTTAGCATAGAAAAGGTATAGCTGTACCCTGGAGCATAAGAATTATGAGGAAGTAAAACCCTGATACTAATGGAACAATGGTTAAACTGCCCGGTATAAAAAGGGGCATGCTGTAAAATAAAGTGTGACACTTATTTCTTGAAAAAGTGCTCCTGTGTCTCCGCCCATTATTTTCCTTTTTCCTCGCCGACTCCGCCTCCACCTGAGGGAACCCCTGGACCTGTGGGAGCTGGTCTCTCGCAGTGGTGTAGTTTAACATTTCCCCCATCTTTGCTATTACTATAACATAGCAGTTGGATCCACAGCCTTGATCAGATCAGGCTTTCTTTTCTTCTTTTTTTGTGGTGTTAGTAGCTGTTGATGCTCAATGCCTTAAGATCTATTTATTAAGGATTACAAAATGGTGATATTATATTTCAATCACTCATTCATTTATTAGACGAAACATTTGTATAAAGAGAAACTCCCCCTCACCTACTAGGATACCCAGTGAACCATGTTCTTTCTACACCTTTGTACTTTTGCACATTATTCCATCTGACCTGTATGACTTCACATCTCCAATTGGTGGAATCCTAGTTATCCTTTCAAACCAACCTAAACATTACCTTGTGAAGCCTTGTCCTCCCTCCCATCAGGGTTCATCCCTCTTGTAATGCTAGAAAGATATTATAATAATGCTTATCTTATTAACTTGTAAATTTAATGCCTCCATACCTGGGACTGGAGCTCCTCAAAGCCAGGAATGGCCTCTGGCCCTAGCATCTGCATAAAGTAGTTATTGAATGGATATTTGCAGGATGAATGAAATACTAATGGAGTCAGGGTTTCCGTTTAGAAAAGTCATATCACTTAAGTGGCATTATGTAGAATGCAAGTTACTAAGCAACTGGCAATGAGGTAACCATCAGTAGAATAAGAGTTACCAGGACTCAAGATGCTCTACAAGACGTAATGATGGAGTCGGAGCTGAGTTACTAAGTGTCCAGCCAGACATTAACCAGATCAAGACAGAAGAGCTAGGGACCTGACTTCTCAAAAGGACAGAGAAGAAGAACGGTGAGAATCAGGTTGAGCTGGGTCTCCTCGGAATTCCATCAGTAACAAGTCAGAAGCAGGTTGCGGCCTTCAAATGACTGGCTAGGACTCAAAGCCAACTGCATCCCAGTTCCTGTCTCTGCAGTCACACCACGCCTGGGGATAGCAGGCACAGCAATCCCTATCTTCAAATGAAATCTGAGTAAAACGCCCAAGTCCTCCATTGTCTTTTGAGGGAATGGAAGGGTATGATGCTTGGCATCTCGGCCCAGGGGCACAGAGCAGTAGGAAGCTTATTGACGAATCCCCTGGGCAGGTGGGCGGAGGAGGCTGACAGGCTGAACCACCCAGAGGGGATGTACCCTCGTCCTAACCACTGGATCAGGAGCACTGGATAGAGGTTCCACCAGAAGGAAGTTTTCCTGAGCACGTGGGATGCTGGGTTCCATGCTGGCCACAAAAAGGTGGCCCAGAAGCAGGAATATGCCAGGATCTAAATAAAATTATGGCCGACTTACAGCAGTAAACCAAGCAACCACAAGGAAATAGGTAGACCTGTATGTACTAGATGTCCATGCCATATTTTTATGGGAAAAAAACAAGTTGCAGAGCATAGATTAATTCCATTAGAAATAATTCTATGTTGTATAAACACACCCAGAAAGGTATCTGGAAGGACGTGCTACAAATTGTTAAACAGTAGTTATCCCTGAGGAGTATATAAAAGGAGTGAGGAACTTTAATTCTATAATCTGCTGTGTTACTTTAAATTAAAAAAAAAAAAAACTATGTATTGTGGCAGGGTGGGGTTAAGGTGCACAGTGACATCCTCCTGCTAGATAGAGGTGGAGATGCCTGGTGGTGATGGGCTCTGCCGGGCGGAGGGCACCCATTCATTATCTATCACCATGTACTTTAGTACTCAGCACCTACTATGCTCTGGGCTTAGTGCTTTGTCTTATCTCCTAGGTGGAGAACTACTCTGTAAGGACAAAGTCCCCAGCCTGCACTGGTCCCATGTCATGAGTGGTTGTGGCAATAGGCCTGTTGGAATCAGGGAGAAACACAGGGTAAGGACATAAACGGCAAAAGCAAAGGGGATGTGTGTTCTCGGGTCAGTCCTGCCAGTCCTCCAGGATCCGCACCTCTGCGCTGCAAGGAGGACTCGATGACAGGGACAGATTCACATGGAATGGCTCCCTTCTCTCAGTCACAGGGCGGAAGATGGCTCTGCCCTGTCAGCAATGCTCACCACGCTTAGAGGAATAAATGTCTGAGCAGGGAGACATAAAACCAGAGATGGGTGATTCCTGATAGGCTGCCAGATACTGCAAGTCTGGAGTGGCAGCAACTGTCACTGTCAGAGTGGCAACCTGTCTGAAGTGCCGGAGATGTCGTGGCAGAGAAATAAAGAGAAAAGCAAAGGAAGAGCGGGATCAAGCAGCAAGCAAGAGAGGAGTAGGGAGAATGGGTAGAGAGATGTCCATGGCACAAACCCAACTGTAGGAAGCTAGCGCCCATTTCTCCCAATTGATAAAGTGGTCCTTAGTTGTACACCAAAGGGCAGAAGAGCTAAAAGAAGATTGAATCCACGCCCTCCAGGGTTCCAGACCCCAGACCAAGATCCAAACAAATACTATAGGCAGATAAGAAGAGAAATTAACATATCATCTTCAGATAAAACAGATCAAAGCAAACCCTACTGTTTGCCGCCAGTTACTTCCCTTTGCACTGGGAAGACAAGCCAGCTTCTTAAAAAAAAATTTTAAAAGTGCTCTTAAATCAGGTATTTCTCTAGTTTCGTTCCCTCAGTGACATCACCATCCTAGGAAACAAACTCTTTATCCTTCTTCTAGTCCTTTTTCAGGATCTCCTTTCCCCTCTTAAATATTGATATAACACCAGGGTTTAACTCTAAATGGTTTCCTTCACTGTCCTCACACTGACACTTCCCGGGCCAGCTCAGACACTCCCATAGCTGGAAGTGTGGCCTGTAGATTGACTGCCAAATGTCTATTTAGAATTCAGGCCTCTCTCCTGAGCTTTGGCCCCACATACTGGATACTCCCACACATTGTCTCCCAGTTAGCTCAAGCTCTACTTGTAACTAAACTTTTCTTCTCCAACCCTTCCATCTACCATTTCCTACGTCAATCAGCGACCGACACCAACCGCACAGCAGGAAACCATCTAGGCACTGAGAACAGGGCCCAGACCAAAGAGGCGGTTAACACTGCCTTTTCCGGAGGGCCAACGCGTACACCACGTGCTTTTGTTATTTGGAGTTGTCCTTGAAACAGCTGGATTTAATAACTGAGCAGAGTAATCATAGAACTAAACATAAATTATATCTACATATACATAGAAATACCTGGTGATTGATACAGTATTCTTCCTATATGCCAGTTACTGTTCTAAATGCAACTGCTTTCATTGTCTCATTTAATCTTCATGATGACCCTAAGTGCAGGTATTATTATTATTCCCGTGTTACGTATGATGAAAGGTACCAAAAGGTTAAGAAATCTGCCCAAGTTCTCACGGCTCAGTAGCAGAATAAGGATTTGAACTGACACACTCTGGTTCCAGAGTCTGGGCTTAGTGCTGAGTTCTTTTATATATATTATCATTCTGAATCATCTCAAAAGCTTATGAGTTACATTTCAGAGGCGGTAACCCCAACAGAGAGCAAAGAAGAAGAGAAATAATGGATTAAAGCAATAGGCATCTGAATAAGACATTCAATAGCACGTCCTGGTCCCTTATGAAAGCTATGCCTTGCATCATCCCAGGTGCATGGGCTTTAAGTGGATCACAAAAGACAAAGAAATGTCTGCACCCTCCACAACTAAATTGAAACAACCACAGTAAAACCTTGGATTTCAAGTAACGTGTTTTGCGAGTGTTCTGCAAGATGAGCAAATATTTCCAATACATTTTAACATGGTAAACGAGCAATGCCTTGCAATACAAGCTGTTTGTTTCCAGAACAAATTATGCTTGCAAACCAACATATTACTGTACTTGATTTGGAGCTGATGAGTCCTGGAAAAACACCGTTTCCCAATAAAATTTAATAAAAAAAAAAAAGGAATGTCTGCTGTAACATGTGCCAAGGCAATATATCACCAACAACCCAAAATTTGAATCAACATCCTTGAGAACACCATTCGTAGAGCACAAGAGGTCCATGACCCAGGTTTGAGCTTGAGCAGCCCAATGCTCCCCCCTTGGCCTCTTCTACTTAAAGCCACCAGTCCCTAAAAGAAATGGTACATCTCTCTCGTGTCAAAGGGTAGCCTCCAGCCTTAGCCCAGCCCTGCTCGGGGCGAGCCCTAGTAAGATGTATGAGGCCACTCAGACAAATAAAACTTTGTACTCAAGCACTCAGCAAATTAGTCAGCAAGATATGAAAAAATTTTGTCCTGACTTATCTTGACGTCAGGCTGACCAACTCACATACCAGCCAGCAAATGTTTACTTACGTTTTAACTTAGCTTTAATGGAAATTGCCTTGGACCTGTTCTCTTTGCCCGTTCTTACACATCACTCGCTGCACTTTCCGCACACGTCTGCTTCATTTGCCACATGCTACGCCCCAGTGCTGACACAGAGGTAGGCTCTTCACCTCCTACAGCTGGTGCCCTGAGGAGCTGAGTTGTTCTGTCAGAGGGAACACCAGGTCTAACTCCCTTCACCTGCCTCTTGCCTTCTTCCATGTAGAATGTTGTCTATTCCTTAGTGGTCATTCTACCTAATATGTATTTAGTTTCACAAAAATCTTAAGTTAATCGATATCTTTACTTTCCTCCCAAATATAAGAACATGAAAATCAGCGTTCTAATCACAACTTACATGGTACTGTTTTCAGTATTTTAATTTCCCTCCCACAAAATTACACACTGCTTTTACAGTCAATGCTTACTTTTATCAACATTACTTATCAATACCTTTGTTCAGTGTTCCTTCTTGCGTCTGACTTTCCACTTGAGCTCACTTTCCTCTGCCTCAAGGATATCCGGTAGAAATTACCTTTTCTGAGCGGCAAACATCTTGTCTGAAAATGTTAGCCCTTTTTTAAGTTTCACTAAGTGTCAACTTCCATGAACGTTCTTCTGTTCCTAATGGGATGAAGGTAAGAATTCCACTGTTCTCTGGCTTTCACAGATGCTGAGAAGTTACCCACCTGGCCCGTTTTCCATGGGTAGTTTGTATCCTCTCTCCAGCTGCACAAGATATTAAGTTTTCTGATTTTCACCTGATGTCTCTAGATAGGTGTTTTTTATCTAGCTAGAAATTCATTGGGATTCCTAAGTCTGAGGCGTGTTGCCTTTCACCAGCTCCGTAAACTTCTCATCCATCACCTGTGGATGTTCCCTCCTCTGTCACCTCCCGGAGCTCCAGATGATGTACATTAACATCTCATCTGATCGTGCTCCGTTGTTCCGATCTCATCTTCGTCACTTCCATTCTTCCTTCCTTCTCCTTTTTCTTCTATGGGCCACATTCTGAATAATTTCTTGAGAACTACCTTCCAATTCACCGGTACCCCTTCAATTTCTCCAGTCTCTTTAATCCAAATTTGTATTTTTGATTTATAATTCAAGGCCCCCCCCCAAATCTGCTGGGTTGTTGTCATCTCTCATTTTTAAATGTTAATTCATTAATCTAAGTATCATTTCATTAGTTTGTGTGGCAATGCCAATATCTGAAGTATGTAAGGATCAGCTTCTGTTTTTTTTGGTCCTCTTTTTGACTCGTGATGCCTTTTTTCTTTGTGCATCTTACAATTTTTGAGTAGGGCTGCTCATATGCCTTTGGAGTTTATCTGTGGGATTTGTTTCGAGGCCTTAGCAGCAGTTCTCAACCTTTCACAGGGGTCACCTAAGACCATCGGAAAACACATATTTTCGATGGTCTTAGGAACCGAGACACCGCTCCTCTATCCATCTCCAGGCCCACATGCAGATACGCCCACATACGAGTACCCGGCGACCCCTGTAAAAGGGTCGTTCGACCCCCAAAGGGGTCGCGACCCACAGGTTGAGAACCGCTGCCTTAGAGGGATTGCAGTTGCCTCGGGAAATCACCTAGAGGCATGACCAACTGAGTACCACTTTAAATTCCCCAGTTAAGGTATTTTGGGTTACACAGCATAAATTTGGACTGAAAACCCACAGGGGGCCCATCTCCTGGTTATAAGTTCTGAGAAGATACTGTATTTTTCCTTCCATCTAGCACCAAGGTTGAGACACGTATGATCCTTGCTGCCCCCTTCTACAGTTTCTTTCTTGTTCACCTTAACACTGAGGGTATACCAGCTTTACCTGGAGTTACCTGCTAGATTCATTTCCTGTTTCCTATACCCCGTGTAGTCACCAAAGTAGGTGGATGAAGTCGGTTGAATTTGGCAAAAACTCTTGAGTAAAAGCTAGCTTTAGCAGTTGCTTACTTCCTAGGATTTATTTTCATTTCATTTTGAAGACCTGTGGATTCGTTACTTTTGTGCTTATTCAGCAATGTGTTTCTTTCTTTATAAATACATTTTACCCAGAATCTTGTTTCTGCTGAAAGGACTTCTGAGCATCTAATCCACTCACAATGCCCAAAACAGAAGCCTGAATTTGTCCCAACTCTACACACAATACTACCCCTACCCTTGATTCTGACAAGAGTAGGTTGTAAAAAGGCCCGGAGTCCAAGGTTTGCAAAAGACCAAGGCTAACCTTGCCTTCAAGGTGAAGGAAAAAAGGACTGAGGTGAAGACAATAGAATAAGTGCCTGGTACAGTATCACCACCGATAGCCCATAGTTTTCTTTTCCTCAGACACAAATATCTTATAATATTCAAACCATCTGTCCATTAGGACTAAAGATGCCTGGGGAAAGGCAGGAAGATGGTAATCCCTCCTGTATCCTCAATAAAGTGGAAGAACCTGTCCTTTGCAACAAGAGAGAGAGAAATGTATATGTAGACAAGTGGAGCACTTCTCCTCAGCTAAAAAGAACCCAAAGCAGCTAGTTGCCACGTGCTTATAATGCTTACGGCTCCTACAATTATACCAAAGCTCAACTCAACCCTTTGGTGATAGCTGGCCCTGGTCATTTCATGCAACATAGAAGGGTAAAAACGTTAAGTCAAGATATTGTGGACAAAAATGAGGTTCTATAGAAAGTAACGTCACAGGGAGATCTGGTCATAAATTCCTAACTGGGCAGGTCATGGTAGATAGTCACTCCCCAGGCCTATAACTTCTCTAGTGAAAGGTTGTTCTTTGCCTTAAGCCAGCCCTGTCCATTGTACATGTGCATCTAAGTTAACACACCTTTGAAATGCCAGAGTAATCCTTTTTCAGACCCCAATAACCACCCTTAAGGGAGCATGTATCTTAACTATCCCCCTACCCTGTTTTCTCCCACCTTCATTTAATCTTTCTTAGATTTCCTCCTTACTTCCAAATACATAAAAGAAACTACAAACTATCATTCTATAAAGCATTTTGACCAGTCCGTTAAGATCGCTTCCAGGGGCACCCTGTTGAGTTCACATAAATTTTTATAAAAATTTGCTACAGGTTTGGACGTTCTTACACAGACAGTATAACAATATAGACAAAAATTATTTTCACTGATGCTTTCCCTACCTCACTTCCTCCAGTTTTCTCTCCATCCATGTCTGCTCCTAAAATCTGGGTGGGTCAACTGAAGAACTAATACTTTAAGTGACACAGACAACAGAAAAGTCAAGAGGTCATATGTTATCTGAAAAAGGAAATAGCTCCTTCAATGTCTTGTTACTTTTTTGTACTTTCTTTTTTGAGCTGGTTTGTTTCTCGGGAGTGATTTAAGTTTCCAGACACACATCCTTGGCCAACGGGGCCACTTGCTCTCTAGCTGAAGTACCCTTGGTAATCAGAAGTGAAGCTTCTTCAGTCAAAGTCAGCAATTTCAGGGAATTCTATATGCCCTCGGGGATCCCATATCAGGGGCTAGCTTCTCTCAGCAACCTGGGCCTTACCTACAGGATGATTTGCATGATAAGGAGTGTCTCCAACCCACATGCCATCCATCAGCCTATCACTATTATCTCACAGTCTAGAGTAAGCAATCCATTCCTTTAAAATAAGGTGTTTCCTCTATGCATCCTTGCTTACTGTGGTTATCACCACACCCACCGTGAAACTAGTATTACTGCCAGTGGAGTTGGAGCCAGTCATCCTGGGTTCCAGTTTGAGGTTGGAATCTTAAGTTAATCACTAAATCGGTCTTAAATTGCAACTGACCAGACATTAAAATCACCTAGGTGATTTATCAAGATTTTAGAATCCTGAGTCCCATCTACTGAATCCATTTTTGGAAACAGAACATGGGAATCCACATTTTTAACAAGGTTCCCAGGTAATTCTTGTTCCCAGGCACTTCTCAGATCTATAAGGCTAGATTAGTTGGTCTGTAATTATCTACGTCAATACCAGGATGAACCTTTATTATCCTACACTTTGGACACAGGCAAAATGAGAAATAGCAATCTAGGAAGATTGGTCCTTGTTCTTCCTGGGTGAGATGTTTCCAGTTTATAATAAACTGCAATTAGTTCAGCAAGAAAGAAAAGGTAGCCAAGTGAGGTCATAGCTTTGAGCTCTGTCAGAAAGGACATCACAGCCAAACTCATTACAGCTAGTTATTTCACAAACGTGTTCCCAAAAAAGCCTCACTGAGGCAGAAGAGTGGTTGAGCACAATCTATAACCGCTTCCAGCAAAACAGCTCAGGCTCTAAAGGATCAGGGAATACATGGACAAATCTTGACAAAATCCATAGGATTGCTTGCTAGAATTGGTGTAAGTAAGAGATACCAAGAGGCTTCAAAAACATTACTCATCATTGTCAGGAAACTTGAGATATAGGGGCTTTACTGATCATTCTGTTTAACACCTTATTTTAAGTAAGGGCAGAGAGGAGAAATGTTTTTGGATCACAGACCTTCTACATAGGATCCTCATGGACTGTAATATATGTGAGAAAGGGTCCATCTGTTTCATTCTCTAATCTAAATTCTCTAATCCACAACAATGCCTAGCATATAGTAGACATTCAGTAAATATTTATCGAGATGAAACAAATAAACCAATCCACGGAGAGGGGAGAAGAGTAAGGTTTGTATACAACTCAATGCCACTGGATAATGAAGAATATAAATAAAGGCTATTCTATTCACCAGCAAGCAAGTTTTTCTACAGATAAAAAACCATCTCAAGTAGGGCTACCAAACCTCTTTGGAAAGCAAACAGCTTTCTGGGTGTGCTTCCTCCTTCTAGCCTGAAACTAAACCATCAGACACGAAGCAAACTTTAAATGGTATCAGCTGCAATGCTTAAATGTCCTGGTCTCACTAGCCCAGTAGTTTTCATTCACAAGACCTAGTCAACAAATTTGAGACATGACCACAATCAGAAGCAGCTACAGATTTCTAATCTAAAGACTGGGCACAGACACATTTTACATAAATTCTCGAGTCTTTTAATTATAGAACAGGAAATACTGGCCCCAGAAAAATAAGCCTCTTCCGATAGGTCTTAATCCTTGACCTCTGCAGTAAAGACAAACCCTGGTAATCCAACAAGTATTTGCCACCCACCACATAGTATCTGGCAGGACACAACAGAAGCCATAGGCCTGTCCCGTCTTCTTACTGAAGGGTTGCCAACAGCCTGAGAAGCAACATTATGGCCCAGTTTTCAGTACTTCTATACATGAGACTTTTAATTCTACATTTTCATATTTATTAGAAGGGCAGTTGGGAGTTGATAGCTTCCAATTTTCTACCTGTAAACATTACGTTCAGGAGGGCCTGGTATTGGAATGGGCTTTTCAACGTTAGCTTTGTCAAATGCTGCAGAAGCATCCCAGTAACTGAGGAAGTCTTGAACTCTTTATACTTTAGTTTCCTATCTCGAAGTCAGCAATATGCTTCCCTGGCTTTCCTTAGCCAGATTTAATTTTTAAGAATCTTCAGGGGAAAAAATGTTTCATATATAATTAAAAAGAGTGCTGCTTGATCAAGTTGGGATTGAGCTCAAAATAAATCTATCCTGGTACAACCCCCTTCTAGGTGCTACGGAGAGAAAAAGGCCACCGATACATAAAATGACAAGAAGGGGAGAGGTGTAGCTTGAAGTGAAGAAATGACACAGACCCTCCACATACACACTTTAAAAACTTTATTTATATAAAAAACTCATTTGTTTTTAAAAGCATTAACAAGAGAAAAAGAAAAACAGAAAAGGTAAGGAGCAGAAGACATGCCCCTGACTAGTGTTGAGTGGAAGGTGCGATTTTTGGTTTTCTGGAATTGAATGTTTAGTGTTTTTATGAACAAACAAGAAAAAAACAAAAAACGCAACAGTTAAAGGTCCCCAAAAGCCCATGGCTGTTCTATTACCCACAACCCACCAAGAAAAAGAGCACCAAGAAGAGAGCAGAGGAGGACAAGAGAAACCAAGGGAGGGCCAGGTCCGGATGGGGCAGGTTCCCCAGTGCAGTCAGTTCTTAGGGTCACAGGGAGGAAAAGGCTCCTTTTTGCCAGAAAAGGAGTGGGAAGAAATGGAAGCGGGGAGGGTAAATAAGGGATTTTAATGCATAGGGAAAGGAGCGGTGGGTTGTGCACTGTGCTCCTACGCCATAGCCTCCATATATAAGGGAAGGGGGAGAGAAGAGAAGGATAGATTTCCAGTTTGCACTGAACTGAGCCTTTAGGTTAAGGGGAGTAAAAGGCAAATAAGGAAATGGATTAAAAAATAATCATCAACCAGCACAGCTGCTGATCCCTCTCGCCCGACCAGCTAATGTACACTAAACTGAAGGTACTTGGGGATGGGGCGGGGGGCCGAAATGATTTCCCTACAACCCCTTCAGAGATGACGGCACATCCTGGGCAACGAAGGAGTAGGAGTCAGACCATGCACTCCTCCCATCAACCTCGTTTTGAGCTTTATCAGAACAGGATTTTTGCAAAATCCCAACCATATACTGTTGAGCAAAAGCTTGCTGTGGCTGAAATTAGAGGCTACACCAATTGCCAGTGGAGAGTCAGGTTCTCTGGGTCACTTCTCCTCTTTCAGCTATTTAGGGCCAATAGTAAGAGTCAACAAAATATAATTTGCAAAATCATGAGAAATGAGACTGCAGAGGCAAAGAAAGGCACGTGGAAGGGAAGGAGGCGATGCACCCCAGGCCAAAGGCACAAAGAAGAGGCAAAGCCAGGGGCGATCCCCACCTTTTAGGGTACAGGGGGCAGAAGTATGTACATCAAGTCCTTTAGTCAGCCAACCAATCCAGGGAGTAGGCAGGGGAGGACGGGGCTACAAGGGGGCAGGAGAAAGCAGGGCGGGGGGAAGCCAGCGTTGAAGCTTCCTGCCAGTTTCAGACTAACTGATTCATGTACATTCCTACTAGCTCCTCCAAGAGGTTCTTCTCCTCCCCAGAAGACAGCTTTCTGCTCCTTCTCACCCAAAAAGTCTTCCTTGACACATTCTCCTCTTTCTACAGCCTCTTGCAAATAGCCTGGCCAAGTCAGCAGACATCATCACAGGACGGGAGCGGGCAGCCTCAGTAAGGGGCAGCGGCGGCAGCAGCCCAGGGCTGGCACGAAGCTTGGGGAAGAGATGGAGTCTGTGAGTCCTTGACGGTCCCTGCCCTGGAGATGAGGAGAGCAAGGTTTCTTCATCTCAGTTCTCGGAAGCCTTCACTTACTCAAGGGGCCGTGCCAGGTGGTATGTGCCAATGTCACCAGCCTTCTTTGCTTCAAAAACAGTCATCAGGAATGAGGGAACAGCTTACACTTCCCATTCTCCCAAAAAAAACCCAGAAAGTCCCTTCCCCACCAAGAAAAAAAAAATCTTGATTAAGAATCATCAGTTTATCAGCTTGCTGTACAATGCATACACAGCAAGAACTTCAGTTCTTCCCACAGCTTCCAGTGAAGATCCCCACTCCCCTTCCCTCCACACAAGGCCAGGAGTTCCAGGGAGCGCTGGCAAAAAGAGCTAATCTGCAGCAGTTTCTCAAGATATGTGTATAACTGAGTCAGGGTTCTTGGGAGCAATTGGAGAGGATCTGCAGTGGGGAGAAGGGACAATTAAACTTCACTGGAAGAAGTTGGGAGTCGATGGAAAGAAGGCAGCCACTTAGGGCTATAAGGGCAGGAGGCAGCCTGGCAGTTGGCACAATAGTCCAGCGAAGAAAGGGAAAAATCGTCAGTCCATTTCACCACCAAAAAATAAAAGTACATATATTAAGCTCAGATGTAGTGGAGATAGTGGTGCTAAATCTTCTGCTGTAGGGAAAAAAAGAGAAAGAGGTGTTAATAGGCTGGGAGTAAGGAGGACCAATGGACAGCTGAACGATCTGCAGGGAGGAAAGGAGCACACCACAGAGAATCAGACCACCAGCAGCAGGACCCAGCCCGAAGATGTATAATCACAGAGGAGCGCCCCAAGCACCACGTGCTGAGACCAGCGGCTCCGGCCCCGTCAGATCGGCATGATTGGCAGACTGCCGCACACAGGGCCTTCCTTCCTCAGTGTGATCTTGGGGGTGGCTGGGGGACATACCATGGGGGGGTAAGACACTTGGTCCCCCTCCTCATCCAAAACCAACATATCCAACTCTTCCTCCAGAGATTCCTGCCCCTCGTCCTGCTGTGAACACATGCAAGTTGTTAGTATGAGAGTAAGGAAATAGGAACCTTGTGAGTATATGCCAGATCTAGGGGAAATCCCCAAATCTGTAAACTCAAACAAAACAAGATACTAGTAAGAGAAGGGCAGACATTCGCGGAAACACAGGCAGGGCCAGGAAGAGTATAATGTATAAGAACAGACCGGTTAGCGTTAGTTATGTCAGTAACACCTCATAGTCTTCCTTCCCCATCTCGCCCATCGCAGAATAACGGCCCAAGAAATCCCAACAGGAGTCAAAACTACTTTTCCCGAAAGCCCCTATAGGAAAAGACGGTGTCTTTCACTAGGCCCCTTTTCACTATCTCACAAAGCACGCAGGCTTCACAACAGAATCAGCCATAGGCGGACAGCAGTATAGAAGGAGAATTTACCATCAGGGGTGTTCCCTTCAGTGGCTCCATTTCGCCTAGATCCCCGGATCGATCCAGTGTTCTGTTGTGGTCCCCTCTCTCATTCAGTGTGGAATAGTTGTTATCTAGTGAAAAAAAGTACACAGAAACATGATATTCCCCTCTGGTATGTAATATATACTGAGCAGAAAGTGTGAATTAGGTACCTCTGTTAGGAACCGAGCTTTGCAAAATGCTCCAGAAAGCAGTAAGTTCTGCTGACCCCTGACTTACAAAGAACTTGATTCTAATTGGGGAGCCAACATATATGAAATACACTGAGTCTGACACACGTTAACAAAGCTAAACTGAAGAGCTCTGTCTATAAGGCTATTAGAATGAAGAGAAGAGATCGTAGATTGTGAGGTATGCTGCAACAGTTAGGAAAGACCAACAAAAGAGACAGAACTTCTCTTTCCGGATGAGGAGAATTTAGAAAAGCAAATAGGAAGGACATTCCAGTAGGAGGTATTACATGAGCAAAATCAAGCAAGTGCAGAGGGAAGAGAGAGAAAATCAGACCAGGTGGGCTGAACCAGAACACATGAAGGTAAGACAGAGAGGGAGCCTGCAGCCAGACGATGAAGGCTGTGAGTGACAGTTCAGGGACACAAACATGACACTGTAGTAATGAGGGAGGCATATGAAGACTTTCTTAAAAACCTCTGAGCATGTGGGAATGCGGAAGAAAGTGAAAGGATCAAGTTTTACTCAATTTCTCCACATCCTTCCAGGTGGAAATGTTCAGCCAGTGCTCTTCTGGGATGGAAAATGGGGAGGGTACTAGAAAAATCTGTAGAGCCAGACGGTTCTCCTCATCCCAGTGAAATAGGACTCTACCTCCTTAGACAGGAATTAATCACCTACCTAATGATTTTGTGTTTGATCCCATATTGCTCATCTGAATTTCTTCCCGATCAGGTTTCTTATCTATATGAAGACAGAACGTTATCCAGGTTAAAACCCAACTCTTCAAAAAATCTATACTCATCATAAAATCTGGTCTCTTGTCTGTCCACTCCCCCTCCCGTTAAATTTCTCCTGAGCACCCACTGTGTGCCAGGCACTAGACAAAGCCCTCATGACACTTAAAGAGACTCCTTTCCAACAGACTCCTAACCATTCACTCTAAGCCAGCAATTTTCAAATTATCTGGTCGCAGGGCCCATTTACAGCATTAAAAATTATGAGGGGGCTGGCCGAGTGGCTCAGTTGGTTAAGAGCTTGCTCAAGAGTTTGAGCTCTGAGCAACAGCGGTTCGATTCCCAGCCCGAGCTGAGCAGCCGCGGAGCTGCTGATGGCAGTATGGCTCAGCTTTAAAAAAAAAAAAAAAAAGTATGAGGATCCAAAGAACTTTCATTGGTGTGGGTTATATGTATTAATATGTACTGCACTGAGAAATTTTAAATATTTATTTCACTTAAAAGCAACAATAAACTTATTCCATGTTAACATAAGTAACACTTTTAAAGAGCATTTGAGATCTTGCTCCCTGGCATATGTCATCAGTTGGCTCAAATAAACTCTTATAAAAATCCTCTTAAAATAATAATAACAACAACACATTTAACTTTTTAAAAAAAGGATTGTTTTACATTTTTGCACATCTCTTTAAAGTGTGGCTTAATAGAAGATAGCTGGATTCTCATATCTGCTTCTGCATTTAATCTCTTATGATGTTATTTTGGTTGAAGTACATGAAGAAAATCCAGCCTCACACAGGTAAGAAGTTGGAAAGGGGAAGACGATCTTAATAGTCTTTTCAGGTAATTGTGGCTATCCTTTGATAGTGCACTAACTAATACTCCACAAGCAGAGTTTCTTTAAGGTTAGCAGCAGTGGGAAGTCTGAATCCAAACTAAGGATCTCTTCATACTCTGTGAAATTAAAAACCACTGTTCTACCTTGCACTTTCACTGGATCAATTACCCAGGCATGACTTTGAAACATCATGCATTGGTCACTTGGAAAATACTGGTTCATAGTTATACGGATCTTCTAAATGTTCATTATACCATATCAAAAAAAATCACATTCATTAGTATCACCACTGATTTCATTAAAAAGTCTTTTACGTATTGGGACGTTACTAGGGCAGACACAAGTTTTCCAAAATTATAATTTTCACTTGAAAATTCAGGCAGCAAGTACTGTCAGTTATTTTTCCTCCAAGTGCAAGCTCACTGCATTCATTTTTGAGAAATTTCTGCCAAATACCTAAGTCTGAATTACCATAGTTTGTCTGTATGTCATTTTTTTCAAGGAAAAATGGTGTTCCACAAAGAGTGGCTCGTCCAACTAGAGACACAAGTGCTTTTCCACAAGACAGCCATCATGCTTTGGTACGCAGCGAGTGCTTTAGGAGTGCCTCCTATTTCATCAGCACAGGATATTAAAAAGATGTGTACTCAAGGGTAGAAACAACAAAATTAATCATTTTCACAGCTCCATCAAGTATATGCTTAAGTGAAACTGGTTTTTTTTTAAGCTGTTGAGTGCATGGCAATGAAGACTACAGTGACTAGTTTGGTTTGGTGTCACTGCCCTGGTTTATGCTCAGCCCCCATCACCATGGCTTTTGCACTGTCAGCACGAATGTCAACAGACTTGACATTTCAAATCCGCATTTCAAGTACCATGATGAAGCCAAAAGCCAAGTATCATTAAGAAAACAGGGTTACAATATACACTTAAGTGAAAAAGAAAATTTTTTCAAAACAAAATACATGATTCATCTTTTGGGGGAAAATGTATTTGCTCACATGACCAGTGTTTAAAAGATATAACCCAAAATAGCAGTGGGTATCTCTGGGTAATAGAAATAAGTGATTTGTTATTGTTATTTTTCTGATTGTCAGTATTTTCTAATTTTTCAACAGTAACCATGTATTACATCGAAATTTAAAAGAAAAAAAATCATTTTGCAATACATATATGTACATCAAATCATGTTGTATACCTTAAATTTATACAATGTTCTATGTCAATTACATCTCAAATCAAAAAAATAGACTAGGATTCACTTTCCAATCATTTTAAGTCCACAAGCAAAGACAGGGAATACCTGGGCTGACTGTTTTGTTTGATTTTCTAAAGCTCAGGCCTACCTGCTTCAATCCTTAGGTGAGTATTATTACCCACTACCAAAGACTAGCTCACTCAGAAATCAATATATTGGGCCAGCTGAGTGGCATGCTGGTTAAGCGCTGGCTTGAGATGCCAGCTCTGAGCAGCAGAGCCCTGGTTCGGATCCCACATGAGGGCCAGTGACGTTGCGCCCTCTACAGCTAAGATGGTGAACAACAGTTCAACCTGGAGCTGGGCTGCCGTGAGTCACCGGCGATGGTGCAGGCTGCAGTGAAGCTGCAGTGGACTGCTGTAAGCTACCATGAGTGGCCGGCAGCCAGCGTGAGCTGCTGTGAGTGACCGTCCAATGGCCAGCGAGTAACTGCCTCACCGGAAAGAGCGCAATGGTAATACCAACATGGGCCAGAGAAGCGACAACCTCCACAACTAAACTGAAGAACAAAAGGACAGCAACTTGTCTGTTCCCCTCCCCCGATTCACCAATATTGTTCCCCTCCCTCAGTTCCCCAATAAAATCTTAAAAAAAAAAAGAAAAAAAAAAGAAATCAATATATTGATATATACTATTTCTTAGATCGCAAGCTCACTGAAGAACAGCAGAGTGGAATAAGAGCAGAGGGGCATGCCCCCTGGATACTGTACCTGATTTCTGGTTCCGGTCAATCAGAGGGAGAGTGCTATCATCATATGAATGGCTGCTCTGGCTTCGAGAAGCATTGTTTAGATTCACCTTGAGGCAAACATAAAATACAGTCATGTCACAAAGTCCTGCATTCACCCATATCTTATTCCCTAGTGGGAACAGACTTTGAGGTCCCTCTTCCCAAATACAACTCCCATCAGAAGGCTGTGGCAGATTTTGGGGAAGTCAAAAACGCCATCATCCTTAACCACCACCAGCATTTACAGCAGCTGCGACACACAGGAAGACCAGAGCTATTCTGGCAGCAAATGAACTGAAGGCACCATTCATTTTGGGGTGGAGTAAACCAAAGGATTTCTTTACTACCAGAGACTTGAGTCAAAAGTGGGCTTAATGGGATAATGAAATAGAAGCAACCAAAGACAGAAGCATTACCCGAGATCAACGAAAAAAAAAAAACAGTAAAAGTCTCAGTCCCAAGAATTATGCTACCTGAAAGTCTGATTTCTTCCATCCTTCTTTTTCCAGTGGCTTCCGCAGTTCCTTATATCCCCAGATTGTCTGTAATACAAGTGCTGCTGCTCGAACTTCTTTTTCTGAGCGGTTCCTTTTGAGGAAAGTAACACCATATGGAATTTGGATGTAAGACCAGGGAAGAAGCTGAGAACCTGTTCTCTCTAATACAATGTAATGTAAGAATAAAAATGCCAAAATGGACAAGATCAAGCAATCACCAAGTCCTGCATTCTATCCCAAACAGTGACACACAAAAAGGTTCGATGGGAAAGTCTATTATCAATTTATGGATCAACATTAAGACGGAAAATAAAGCAATACCTCTTCCAACTTTACATGTAATTAAGGGAAAATAACCTTAGAAGCAAAAGGGAAAAGTTCCTTCCTAGTGACTCCCCTCTCATACTTCAATTCTGCCAGTTGTAATTTTAAGTGTTAAGCTCACCCTGATTTGTTGATCAACACCAGCTTCTCGATACCCTGTGTCTCTCGAAGCTTTTTGGCAGCCTCCAAGTTCTCAGCAATAACCTCGTTGATGGTGTTCAAAATAGAGACCACGGTGTCCTCAGAGAAGCTCAGGGAGGCGCTCTGTTGCCCTCCTGGCAGATTCTTTACCAAGTTGGGAATAGCATGTTTACCTGTAGCAGGAACAGAAGGGACGTGCCGGGAGGACAGGAGGAGTCAGGCCACGAGGTGCCTGAACTGTCCTTAACTGCCTTGATCATATAAAATACAGGTACTGTCTCCATGAATCCTTTCACTCTCTTATAGGGTTATCTTTCCAAAGAGCAAAGGACCTGGAACAGCCATGAATTGATTGTACTTCCTTTTCCTTTTTCAGTCACATTGAAACAATGTGAATACTTTATGTCACATATGCCACACAGTTCTTTTAGATATTCTAATGAAAACAGTACATTTAATATCATAATAGTTCAAAAGAATAGTCATTATAAATTTAAAAAAAACAAAACTGGCCTCTGCCATTTATGAGCTGTGTTAACTCTGAGCAAATGACTTAGCTAAACAAAAAACTAATCTTGAGTTTCCTTAGTCTATGAAAAAATGGACCTTTGTAAAGTAGTGCCGATTAAATGAGAACATACAGAAGTACTTAACAAGGCCTACTAACAAAGTAAGCGCTTAAAAAATAATCGCTATTATTATTCTGCTTTTGAAGAGTCATCACCTCTTGGTCTTTCCAAGAGCCATTCAGCTACAGTTCACCCTTGAACAATACGAGCTGGAACTGTGTGGGTCCACTTACACATGAATCTTTTTCAATAAATACTGTGTTTTCTCTTCCTTATGATTTTCTTAATAACATTTTCTTTGCTCTAGCTTACTTTATTGTGAGAATATGTAATACATTTAACATACAAAATATGTGTTAATCAACTATTTATGTTATCACTAAGGCTTCTGGTCTAAATTAGGCTATTACTAGATAAGTTTTTGGGGAGTCAAAAGCTATATGTGGATTTGACTGTGTGGGGGTCAGAGCTCCTAACTCCCTTGTTGTTCAAGGTCAACTGTATAACCCTCTGCAACCCCTGAATTCACAAACTGTGGAGCACTAGAATTCTTCCTCTCAATCATTTCAGTAAGTAAATAACTGAGCGCCTGCTGATTAAAGGCGCTGTACTAGATGCTGAGGGGATGGACATCCAACACCTTACCAATGAGTTCTTTGTTGCGAGCATCCACAGCCAGGTTTCTCAGAGCCCCAGATGCAGCCTTCACTACCCGCTCATGTTCACTGGTCAGGAGGTCAGCGATGGCAGAAAGGGCCTTCTCTTGACGCAGAGCAGAGCGGATGTATCGACCATACTAGAAGTAGCACACAGAGGTGAAACAGATTACAAATGGCAGCAACCTAGTTAGCTAAGTCTCCCACCTCTAAATCCATCTTCTAAAAGGTACTCACCGTCCAGCGCCCAGCACACAAGTTCTGGATAGCTCCGGCTGAGGCTTCTAGAATGGCAGGAGTCTTGCTCTCCTTGAGGAGTGAGATGTATATCCGAACCACCTCTGGCTGAAATAAAAGCTCATAGCCTGCACAAGAAAGCAGAGAGGCTAATCAGTACCTTCAAACCAGGCTGCGGCTGGAAGTCCAGGCTCAGTACTCTAGATTGATGGGTTAAGGCTCCCGAAGCTCTCCCACCCACCCAACAGCAAACTCAGAGGCCTGATTCCATGCCTTAAGAATAACTAATCCATGGTAAGAGCAAAACAGATATGAACTCATCACATGCAACTTCTGTCTCTCTTCCTCCTTGCCTCTTCTCGCCCACAGTTTACTATGGCCTTGCTTGGCACTCACGGCATGGGCACTCGGGATTCATATGCTCATTGATACCACTCAGGGTTAAAGATTTCTCAACTCAAATGAATTATTCTAACTCAACTGAGTCACTCTGCCCACCTTTACTGTGACTAAGTGAAAGGACCTATCATAGATTTAACAACATCCAAAATTTCTATATCCATGGAGAGCTGGGAATTTTGGACTCACTGTATTAATAAATATAAAGATCCAAACTGTGATAAAGAGGCTTCTTATAACAGGTAGGTAAAAGCTTAAGTCCCAAGAACTGTGGTGGCTACTTAGGTACCTAAGCTAGTCTAGACTACCTTCAGAACCTTATCCTACCCTCAAGCACCGTGAATAGCTGCTGTAACAAGCAGTCCTTTGTAAGTTGATGCTGTAATATTATAGTTTCCCAATACTTCCGCCATCACTTCAAATCCACAAATCGGAGAAGAGAGAACAGTGAACATATTGTACAGTCTACTGTTAGACTACCAAATACTTACCAGTGGACTATGCTTATGAGACCCTTGGGGACCGAAAAGAAAAGGATAACTTACCTCGAGCGGGACTAGTTCTTTTAGGGAAATCCACCGTGTCGTTTGCTGGATCCTCTGTGGGTTTTTTCCCTTTGGAAATTAAAAAAAGAGGGGAGGGGTAAAAGTTTAAGAAAGGAAAGAGTCCACCCTGGTACATTTTTTATTCTTTAGTTAAAATCTTTGGATCAGAGATGCATCAAGTGAGAGGGGAGAGGGGAACATCTGGGCCTCCAGCTTGTCCCAGCAGGGGGCTGTGGTGAAATAATGACAGAAAACAGGCAGCAGATTGGTTAAGATAAGACTAACCACTGTTGTTGCTATTGTCCTGAGTTCAGATAACTGGGACTGCTGCCCAGAAATAGCATGCCATGAGCCATTAGCTCAGAAAAAGCTAAACTTGTTTCAATGGTCTTCCTCAAATGAATTTTCCTACATGCATCCACAGGGAAGGGTTAGGCAAGGAAACACTAGGGAAGCTAAAACCAAAACATGCAAATTAGAAGTAGATAAGCGCCTTAAAAGATTCCACTCACCTCTGGAGAACCACTCATCTTCCAGTGCATCACCCAAGGTGGAAAGCAGAGAGAAATTAAGGAAGAAAAATGCAGGAGAGAGATGTCAACGAGGTCATGGGCAGACAAGCAGGAAAGCAGAGAGGGAAGGAAAAACACAGGAAACACAAAGGAGGAATGGGGGCGAAGCCCCAGATTAGTTGAGTTCTCGTCCTTCGCTGTCCCCATCATTGACACCACCAACACCAACACCGATGCCACCGCCACCGCCACCACCACCACCACCACCATCACCACCACCACAACCACCACCACCACCACCTCGAATGAAGCACACAACACAGGGAAAGAAGCAACAGAACAAGAAGACGTTCTCGACTCAGCAGACATCAATCCATACTGCTTGGCAAGTATTCTGCACCTGAGTGTTCCTTTCCTGATCCTACACTAAAAAGCAGGGGACAAGGAACTAAGACTCACCTTTGCCCTTCTTGGCCCCAAAGCAACTTGCGGCATGTGGTCCAGTGCTGTTGGCAACACTGGGAGGCGCCTCTTGGTAACGCTCTGCCTGTGGAATCTCCCGGTGAACTTGATACGACAGGTTCCGAAGGAGGCAGACACAGTTCTCCACAAGCTTGGGGACATAAGACAAAAAGGCTCAGTGAGAGGAGGGAATGCCCACAGTGGAGTCCCAGCAAGTACAGGTTTCCATGATTCAGATACTAGAATAGCGATCCTCAAAAGCAGAGCCCAGCCCTTCATTTCTCCCAAGGCTTCTAAGGCCCAAGCTTCTAAAAATCCTGGTAGCCTCAGGCTAATGAAGGTTTCTGCCTCCATCTGGTGTACGACACAAAACTTAGGGCCTTTTTGCAAATTTTTTTACTTTTTCCTACATAGAAAACTGTACAACCTTGGAAGTCCAGCTAAAGAGCTTTAAAATATATCGGTGAAGAAAATTCTAAAGGAAACAGTTTTCTTCTAAGGTGAATACCCACTTTAGGGAGTGGGGGCTGGTATAGGTATCTAACGTTACCTAGAAGCCTGAGAAAATAGGGCTGCACTCCGGGTACCTCCTGGTTGCTGTGAATGGAATTCACTCAGCCATTCACTTACCTTGCTGTCTGAATCCTTCTGCCCAATCTCAGCCTGAACAATGAAAATGAGGGCATCCACTAAACCATCACATTCCCGAAGTTTCCGGCGAGCTTCACTCCTCTCTGAGCTGACATTCCTAAGGGAAAAGGAAGAGGCGTCCAGATGACTCGAACCCAGAATTCCTCCCTAAGCGCCCTCAACATCCACAAGCCTCACTACCTTTTTTATTCACAACAACAAACAGTGAATCCCCACGATAAGCAAGGCACTGCGCCTGAAAGTTGAGCAAGACAGTCCCTGCTTTCCGGACATTTATAACCAGGCAGGGGCAGGGGGCGGGAGGGTATAAATAAAGTACACCAACCACAATAATTCAAGATGGAATAGACACTTCTTGTATAGAAGTACAAATGAAGAATGAGGCAGAGCACACAGGAGTATAACCCAAAGAGAGGAAGAAGATATTACAGCAATTATAGGATATAAGGAGAAGAAATCCGGAAAATGTTCATGAACTAAAGGCACCTGAGCTTAGGAGAGAAGGGCATCACAGACAGAAAGAAGAACAGACCTCCCCCACTCTCTCTCCCAGCCCCTCCCCTTCTAGCACTCTACTCTTCTTGTCGCACTGATCGCAGCCTGACCTGCAATACAGAAAACCGAGGGCAGGGACACAGGCCCAGGACTGGACAAGTGCCTTCCATGTTGCAGGTATTGAACAAATGTTTACCAAATTACACGAACCAAGTCGAAGAGGCGCGGAGGCAAGGAGGCCATGTGGGGCCCAGCAGACACACCGACAGAGCGGGCGTGTGGGGGCCACAAGGAGTAGTGACAAAGGTAGAAAGACAGGTGGGAGTCACAGTAAGCAATATGGACAGGAACGGAGGCTGGATGACAGGCGGAAGAATCTTTTTTTTTAAGACATTTAAGTTAGTCCTCAACAATTCAGCCTCCATACTCTCCAAGCCCTATGTTACCTGAGGCAGCCAGCTGTGTTGGTGAGCACCGACTCCCACTCAATGTGGCGTGGCTTGCAGTCTTCACTAGGTTCCCGCTCCCAACCAGAATGCGGAATGATCACTTCATCTGTCAAGGCGTGCAGGGCATGGTCCACTATCTCCATTTTGATTGAGTCATGGGATGAGAGATTCCACAGGGTTCCTGGCAGAGACAATTTGTCAGATAGCTCTCCAGCATCCAAGCTAGTATGTTTGAAGAATGCCAAAGAGAATCCCGGTTTCAACATTTCTGTCTTCCCCAATGACCAAATACCTTGTAATGAGTGATACTCAAGCTTTTGTTTGTGACCATGGTAAGAAATATATTTTACATTATGGCTCAATATAAACATACACATCATGAAACAGTTTCATAAAACAACACTCTCTGAGCATTCTACACCAGTTTCTCAACCTCTGCACCACTGACTTTTTGGGCCAGATCATTTTTTGTTGTGGGGAACTGTCTTGTCCATTGTTAGATGTTTAGCAGTATCTCTGGCCTTTACTCATTAGATGCCAGTGGCACTTCCCCATCCCAAGTTGTGACAACCAAAAATGTCTCCAGACACTGCAAATGTCCTCAAGGGTACAAGGGCCCCAACAAAGAACCAATCATTATTACTGTATTCGTTCATTTATTTGTTTATTTTTCTTCCTTTCTTTTCTCTTTGAATGCTGATTGTGACCCAAAGAACTGTGTTCAACACACACTAATGGATCACAACCCCCAGTCTGAAATACCATCTTTTAAAGCAAGGACCACAAGTTCGCATGTCTACACATGCCAGGCAGGTGGGTCAGGACAGCAGATAATTTAAAGAAACTGTAAGAACATGGATAAAAGGCAATTGACACTCAGCTTCAATGTTTGGGTGACAACGTTCTATACGGCAGTAGTTGGTCAGAAATAACAGAACGTGTTGTGGATTACTGCAAACTGGAGAACACATGCTCGATCAGCTCAGACCGACTACTGTCTGACCAACTACGTAGCAAAACAGATCCATTCTCGCACATTTTTAATAGAAGCCAAAAATCTGGGAATTTTAAGTGAAATCGTCGGAATTTTAAACACTAGCAACCAATTCTTTCAAATGTTGAAAACCTTGCGTGATCCAAACAACTCTGTGAGACAGATTTGGCCTGAAGGCCACCAGTCCACAACTTTAATCAAAAGTAAAAGGGCTGGGAATCCTCATGGCTCTCAGCATCTCCAGATGTTAACAGTGACCCTGATCTACCAGTCTCCCTCAGGCCTAGTAACTCACCAGTAATGACTTCAGTGAGGTCCATATCCCGAGCCTTTCGGAGCAATCGCACAAGGGCCGGAACACCATCACAGTTTTTTATGGCGATCTTGTTATCCTGGTCCCGCCCGAAAGAGATATTCTTGAGCGCTCCACAGGCTCCAAGGTGCACTTCCTTTTTCGGGTGGTCTAACAATCCCACCAGCACTGGGATGCCCTTGAGCTTCCGAACGTCAGTCTTCACTTTGTCATTGCGATAGCACAAATGTTGCAGATACGCAGCTGCATTGGACTTGACGGCATCCAAACGGAAGCCCAGCATGGCTATCACCTCCGGCAGCTCCGGCTGTCTCCAATTCGGGGGCGGGGGCCCTCCCTTACGCAGACTATCCAAGCTTGCTAAACTTCCCCGTTCATGCTGGGCCAAAGGAGCCCAATAGTACTGGTCGGATGGCACCTCCTCACCAATCATGTCTTCATAGCTCCTGCAGTGTTAGAAGAACCAAGAGGAAAGAGTGCATCAAGCTGTCAAGTCTGCTTTCATGGAAAGCTCCCATCACCCCTCATCTTTAAAGTAGGAGTAACCCCAGTTCTAGTATATGAGATCTTATCTGTCCTTTGCATAAATGATATACTGATTGGTTTTTCTTAATGGGATAAGGTAATAATTTTTAAGCATCTGTAAACTACCTGTTTTTTTGTTTTGATTTTTTCCCTGTGAAGTTTACTAGCTTGGAGGAGAGTAACAAGCATTCACAGACATTGATCACAAAAAAGGAATCAAATCCTGCTTAGTAGTGAATGATGCCCATCTGGCAGATGTTAACTTCTCTGAATAGAGATTAAAATAAACCTTCTGATAGCAGAGTTAACCAAAGCATCTGACTGAACGCCACAGAAGTCAGCAATGTCTGAAAACAGTTCTTACAAACGTTAGCTGAACAGGAAATGAGGCATTTACACATAGGAAACAGCTGGTGGGATAAGACCCCCTACACATACCTCTCTTTACTTTGGAAATTATAAAATAAGAGGTGACAGACTAAACACAGTACAGGACTTCTTGCTACATCATAGGAGGACCCGGCTTAAGTATTGATGAAGTATATATTTGAGCATTAATTTTCATTTCATCCCAAGGTCATCTCTGCTACTCAACAAATGTATTGGAGGCATGATCTCTAGCCTCCAATTTCTAAAGACAAATACCTTCAATTCTGTCAAAATACAGATGACTGGACACTATCATATTTATCACATTTGAGATATCCAGTCACTAAGAAAAGGAACAGAGGACAAAGCAATTGAAGGTAAAGAGGTAATTATTCCTATTTCAGTACTACCCACAACCACTAGAGGGTGAGTCTGTCACACTATTATTTATTCATAACCACCAGGAAGGAAGAGACCCATTATCTGTAAGCTCATCTCACTCTGTGGCTCCCACAGGAGAGAGGAGAATCTATTGTGTGGAACTCTCCAAATAAGCCTGTTGTTTGTTCCACAAAACCACTCCCACTGTCACCAAACCCTCAAGGTTAGCCTAAACAGAGAGCCTGGCCTACCTCATAGCTGTCAACATCACTCAACAGTGATTCAGATGGACAAAAGCATTTAGGAAAAATCACTAGTTTTTAATATCACTGAAATAAAATAAACAGGTTACATTGCTAAGCTCTAAGTAGGTTATTAAATAGTAAGTAAGATTCTATTGTCAAAGGAGATAAATAAAGTCATGGTATGTTTACATGAAAGGGAAAAAGAACTCAAAGGAAATGCACTAAAGTATTAACAGTAGTTCTTTATCAATGGATGGTATGCTTTTCTGGGTTTTTCTAGTTTGGGAGTGAGCATGTTTTACTTTTATTATTTTAATACAAGCAATTACAATAACCAAGACTTGAGTCACTCAAGAAATATTTCCTTTTACAAGCAGAGGATCACTGACATTCTTTCCTTTGTTTTACAAATTAACAAAGCAGTGACCAGAAAGATTAAATGACTTGCTCCAGGCCACAGAGCTAGTGACAAAGGCACAACTACAACTGAGGTCTTCTGGTTCAGTGCCTTTTCCACTAATCATTCTGCCTTACTGTTTTCGTTTGACCTTGTATTACTCTCCTAGGCCCAGAACAGGAAGCTGCAAATGTTCTTGCTAGTCAAGCAGGTTTCCAAATCCAGTGTCACCCTGGAACAAACCCAAGAACCAGGACCCAAACCCTCTCCATGTCAGGTGTCACAGCTAAGGACAGCAGAGAATGAGCTGGCCACCCACACCCACCCAGGAATCACTCAGCTAATGAGGCAATCAGAAAAAGCAGACTTCCATAAGCAGAAGAAGCCAACACCCTGGGCAGACTCCTTAGGTGATAGCTGCTATCTACCGCTGCTCCAAGTTGTACCAGCTGAGGTCTGGTGTTCTACCCCCCACCCCACCCTACCCCCACCCCCAAGAATAAAAGGTGAGTCACATGGGAGTTGGATTAGCTGTCTGAAAGTTACCTGAAAGGTGAGTGACTCAGGCTTAGATAATGGGGCCTGTACCCCTAGGCCCAGCCCAGTTTACTGTTAACCAAAGCTACCTAATAGGCTAAAAGTCAGCACCAATGCATTTGCTTCAGAAGGTCATGACCTCATACAGAAATTAGCAACAGCTGGTAGGCTACCCTTACCATCAAGACATCCATAAATCTTCTCCCTTATTTCTTATTACTTCTCATTGATTGGAAAACCCTGTCTCTGATTTATTGTAAAGCAGGGTTGGCAGCCCAAAGGCCAAACCTATTGGGTTGTCGGAAAAGTCATGACGTATTTTTTCTGTTATTCGTTGCAAAAATGCTTTATGACTTTTCCGACAACCCAATATTTTCGTACAGCCCCAGAACTGAGAACGGTTTTTGTACTTTTAAAAAGATTGTAACAAGAAGAACACAAAAATAACAACATACAACAAAAATGACATGTGACCTGCAAAGGCTAACATAGTTCTCTACCCGTTCTACAAAAACCGTTTGCCAACCCCCATTCTCAAGCAGTCTCTCAAGGCAAACCATCTACCAATGAAAACACCAATCACTCCCTTTTTCACATCACCAAAGAATCTCCAAGGATGAGTAGGAAAGTCAGAAGAGTCAGCAGCTTAGGGACTTCTCAGAGTGTCAATAATGTGCCACCCTCTAAGGATGCCTCCCTCATTTCACTTATAATCAAATGGAAGAACCTCAGTGCAAAGTGTCAGGGCTTTTGTGAGATCAAGGTTTGTTTTTAACTTGAGATTAAAACCACCACAGGGAGTGTGTTCTTATATGTCTATTCTGGCCCCGAAAGCCTGAAACCCTTAACTCTGTTCTTAATACCAAACTAGAAGCTGAAGAAATCCACTTGAACAAGTGAGCATTCCACAGCCCCGGGCACCAGGACGGGGGCAGATCTCAGGCAAAAATAACAGAAACTCTGGGCATTAGAAGCAAAGGTCACTATTCAGAACAGAGACCAATATCCATCACAAGTCGTTTTCTATCATTGGAATATATGACTTTTATAATGAAAAAAGAGACAAAAAAGCAAGTCGCTATTTAGCAAAATCAGAAAAGGGAAGAACAAGACGGCCTTCCACAAGAAAAGACAAAGGAGAGGGGGCCGGCCCTAAGCGTCTCTGATCCTAAAAAGCACTTAGAAGAACGAAGAAGACCTACCATCCTCCCTATCTTGGAAAGACCCTTCTCTTGCCTACCTGAGGCGTCGGCGAGGGTCAGAGGGTGTCCCAGTCCGACGGGCAGTGCCGTATTCGGACATCATGCCGTAATCCAGGTCTTCGTAGCCCATGCTGCGCTGGTCGTCCTCTAGGCCGTAAGGCTCCGGATGAAAGCGATGCAGATCCACGCTGCTCCCGCCTACCCGAACCTGGGGCTGGGGCCCATAGACATCCTGTCTACTCGGGGCCCGGTAACCTTCCATGCTGGGCCGATACCGCTCCTCAATGCGGGTCACCCGGGACAGGCTGCCATAGTTGTCACTGCTACTTGGATAACCATCTTCATAGTGGCGGCTGTATCCATCAGGAGGGTAATGGAAGTTCCTGGGAAGGGTAGCAGTGCCTGCTTGTCCCACATAGGGACCAGGGCCCCCATTGCCATTTTTACGGAAGTCACGACCCAGAGTCTGAATATAGTTGTTAGAAACTGATGTGGCATCCACAGGCAGCCCATCTGGTCCCATAGGGACTGGCTGTACTGTCCGTGTTGTCACAGTCTTCACTACTTTCTTCACCTTCAAGTCAGGAAAAAGAAAAACTAATGAAGTGAATAATATAAGCGTAAATTCTAGCCCCCTCTAAGAAAAGAAACCAACTCCTACCTCCAGCTCACTTGACTTCGAAATGCCTTACAAGCACCATCCACCCTTGTCTCCATCATACAGGAAGTCCCCAGGCAGGAAAATTGCCCTAGCAGGAACTATGCCTACAGGGAAGCTACTGCAGACCTTGATATACCCTCTCTCTTCCCCATTCCTTAGATTTACCTGTATCTCTTCTATCCTCTCTGCCTGGACAAAGATCACTTTCTTCACGCTTTCACTACAGATCAGTGGCCCTTCATCCACCTTAAGTGCTTAAGCCCTCCCCTAAAGGAGGCCATAGGAAGCCGTCCTCCATCATCCCAGACCTTAGATAAGCCTTAGCTTACCGTGGTCTCTGTGCGCCGAGTGGTTCCATCATCCGAAGTCTCCACGGAGACAACAGACATGGCTCCCTCAGGGTCTTCCTCCGTGTAGGTCTCCACAATCTGCCCTGGCTCCTGCATCCTGGGGATGGTGCTATAGAGAAGGTGACTGTGATCCTATGTGGAAAAGAGAAAAAAGAAAGTTACCATTCAGCCCTATATATCAACAATCCATCCCAATGAGAAGCATTGTCTCCCTAAAGATAGAGACCCCTCACGCATCTTCTATGGGCCCCAGGCATTTTAGAGGGGTGACTATCCCCATCTTTTGAACTTGTACAAAAGGGCAGAAGATACACTAATTTCCCAGTTCTAACCAATATGACCTGAGCTAACTCCAGCCACATCAGCACCTACGTGACAGACAGCAAACTGAACTTCCTGCTCTGGTCATCGATGAACAGGAACTGCGTCAGCTGCAGCTACATCTGCATCTGAGTGATTCTTCAGAAAAGTTCACTCAATAAAGAACTTTGAAGATGAACCAGGAAACCCAAAAAAAAAGCCATCTTCTCACTAGCTCTATGTTACTTCAGGTAATGCCTAAGGCTCAAGACCAGCCAGGATTTAGGGAGGCTTCTCTGCAAAGTATGCCCATTCTAGAAGAGGAGCACAGTATTTTGGGATCAAATATTGGATCAATGGTCATTAAAATTCATCCAATAAAAGTACATGTAGGGCCGGCCGAGTGGCACATTGGTTAAGAACTGGCTTGGGATGCCAGAGGGACCCGGTTCGGATCCCACATATGAGGAGCAGTGACGCTGTCCTCTACAGCTAAGATGCTGAACAACAGCTCAACCTGGAGCTGGGCTGCTGTGAAGAGACGGCATAGGCTGCAGCCCCTGTTGCAGTGGGTTGCCATGGGCTACCATGTGTAGCCAGCAGCCAGCGTGAGCGGCCATCCAGAAGCCAGCGACTGATCTGCCTCGCCCGGAAAGAGTGCAATGATGGTGCCAACTTGGGCCAGTGAAGCAACTAGACTGAGGAACAAAAGAACAGCAACTTGTCTGTTCCCCTTCCCCCAGTTCCCCAATAGAAATCTTTAGAAAAAAAAGTACATGTATATTTGAAGCTCCACTCTTTGACTTTCCTAAATAAAAGAAACGAATTTACCAGTGCTTACAATGTGCCAGACACTTTACAAGACACCAATATGCTCTTAAAGGCTGGGGGAGTAAGAAGACATGAATGAAGCAATGCAGGCCTTGAGCCAAAACAATTACCTGGGGTCCGTTGAGTTTCAGATCTGAAAATTTCTGTCGCTCAAGGTCAGCATCGCCCACAAACCGGCCGTTCTGAAACATAGCCCACAAGAAGACAATTCATTTTGTGGCCTTCCTTTGCTCTACCAAACACAAATGATCTTTTTTCCAAACAGGAAAAGGGCTTTCAAGAAGATGATTGTGGCCTGGAGTCCTTCTGCCAGTACTTATAAAGGAACCACATCATTCCTTAGTCTTAGCACTTTTCTCAAAATTGGAATCAGACCTGGACCTCTGGCAGACTGGGTCTCTGGAACATAAGAATGTAAACTCCATGAGGGCAGGGGGTTCCTTTTTTTTGGCGGGGGGAGGTCAATGATGTTTTGTTCAATGATGTACCCCTAGTGCCTTGAACAGTGCCTGACACATAATGGACACTCAAAAACTACTTGCTGAGTAAATAGCAGGAACTCAGATAAGTTCCCTAACAATCTTTTTGGAAAGCCATAAGAATATAAGGAAAGCTGGACCAGCTAGGTTGGGGAGTTTCCAAAAGCCTTCGTTATTGTTCCATGTATCTTCATGCTCTACTACCATTGGAAACTCCCATACCAGGCGGATTTTAAAAGAAGCAAGAGGTGTGAGTCTCCCTTTCCAAGTAGGAAAAAAACAAGTACCCCAACTCCCCTCAAGCAAAACAGATGTCTCAATATCTTATTTATTCATTACCGATTATTAGAGCTACAGAACGTATTTTTTAAATGTCACCCTTAAATTGATCTGTGTTAAACAGCAGGAACTATTGACATTATACTACATAAAAATGCATCTGACTGCTCCTCTTCAAATAGCATACAGTGAGATCCAGCCACCTTGGGAGACTCTTCCCCCACCCCCCTACCATTACATAGATAGTGTAAGGCTGCATAGAGAGGAAGTTAAACATTACTTTCAGGAAGAAGGAAGGGTGTGGTTTCAATGCTGAGCAGAAGTTAAATATAAAAAGAGAAAGAGAGGGGGAAACCATGTACTAAATCCTGGAATTCCCCATCTCCAAGCCTGAGCAGTTCTACTCTCCCCTTTCAATGTATACCTCTCATCCCTAACCCTCTATTCTGGTTCCTACAGAAGTCCTAGGAACACTGCAAACAAACTGCCTCCAAACTCCTGATCAGCCCGCAAATGAAATGCTGTCCTCTCACTCAGCAAGTTCCTCAGCATAAGGGACCTTCTCTGTCTTAAAAAATAATTAAAGTGTAACCAGTAAAAAGGGCTACTGAAGCATGAGCACTGTTCTTAGTTCCCACCAGAGATGCAATCTAATAGGCAATGCCTACTACACACACACACACACACACACACACACACACACACACACACACACACCTCTCAGACAGATGACATCATAGCAAAGTCAGACTACAGAAGCCACAGGAAATACAAGATACTTCTCATTTCGAACACCAACTCTTCCAAGTCACATCACAGAGTGAGCCAACTCAGAGACCACTGGCTCCTGTGGTTATTTGGGTTAAACAGCAGATGATGATCCCTCTCCAACTCTAGCCAACAAATTAACAATGACCCCTTCCTCCAAGACGTGATTTGCACAGCACACAAGGACAATATGGAGCAGGAATATACAATTTATGGTCACTGCCACACCTTCTGAGTACAGACTGTTCCCTGAGGGAGACTGAACTGGAGTTGAGAGTACAAGGTGCCCAACTCCCCCAACCACTAAGCAGGCATTTACTTTCCTGAATTTCTGATGGCAAGGGGGAAAAAAATCAGAGAAAACAGAAGTAATTTGAGTACAGCTCCAAACTAGACAATCTACCGTTTACCAGAACTGCATCCCAACCCAGAAACCCCACTCCAGCAACACAGGAAGTCCGATGGATGCTTCTAGAGTTTAAGTCCGCCCAACTCAACATAGCCGCAATATTCCCTATCTCTTACTCAGTATTTATTACCCTTGTAAAGGTGCATCATAAAGCATGGGCTCTGGACAGCCTGTCACTACGAGGAAAGAAGTTCCCGAGAAGGATCACGGCCTCTCTATGGCCACACCCAAGTCCTACCTGCAGGTCTGATGGAGAGAGGGGTTACCTGATGCCGGCGGGTGAGGGTGCCGTTGGCCATGAGTGGGTTGGCATCTTGTGGTGAGACCCGGACGCGTTCCAGTTGCGCCGAGACGTGGCGCCGTTCCTCCTCCAGCGCCCGGGTCAGCTTCTCAAACTGGGCCTCTTGTTCCTTCACAGAGGCCAAGATGCTGGCGGTCGACTCCACCTCTGAGTCGTCCATGAAGGGAAGGGGCGGAGCCGCCGCGGGGCAGGGTAAAGAGGAAGGTGGACCCCAGAGGGAGGAGGAAGGGGGGAGAAGGCCCCCTCACTGCACACTACCGGGAGGAGGTGAGAGAGAGGAGAGAAAAGGTCACAGGTCAGAGGAGACAGACGAATTCTTAATCCCAGAGCCGAAGATGCCCTCTCATGGTTTTACTGCCGTGCAGAAAGCGAGCCACCACCAAGCCTGGGAGCCCATCACCAATATCTGCTCAGGCAGGAGCCTTTGCCCACTACCCTCTTTAACACGAAAGGAAAGTGCAGTTAGATCCAAGTCTCTACACTGTTGGTAGGAGAGGGAGACTGTGGCTAAAGGCTGTAGTCAAGACATGAGATTAAAATTATACTATTTTTCTCCTGGAAAAGTTTGAAAGTTGTAACTCCACAGTATAAACAAGCCCTCACTGTCCTGAAGGGGACAAGCCACTTCTAGAGACAGGGGGGCGGTACAGATCTTAATCTCTCCCAAATCTGAACACTGCAATTGCTGCAGTAGTGGCAAAATATACTAAATGAATATGCCAAATTAAAATGCCAACAAGAAATGGAAGTAGTAAAAAACTTCCCACCATCAAAGGCCATAAACAAAACTTAAGGCCCTCACGTTGAATATATTTATGAAGGGGCCTTTCGACTTTTCAAAACCCTACTACAATGTTGAGGGCAAAATATGTGCCTTGACTAAAGGAGACAAGAAAGAAACAGAACCACAAAAATTCTATGTGTAAAAAGGCACCATTTTCAGTGAACTTCAGCTCTTTGTGAAGTAGGAAAAGGAACATTAGGCTCAAACTATGAAAGTGTAGTAGTTCATATTCTAACCTCCAGACAATCAACGACGGCTGGAACTTCCTATATCTCTGTTATCCTGCAAAAGTTCTAAACAGACTACATGTTTACCTCTTTACTTATTTTAACACAGGGTAAATATCAAAATACTACTTATACAATAAATGAGTTAAACAGAAATGAAGAGTTCACCATACCCTATTACATAAACTGCAAGTTAGCTAGTAAATGGACCGGCATTGTAGTCAGTGTTGGACTTAATGGGGTTTCTATCTTACAAGTTGGCAACGGCAGACGTTACGGCCAGTCCAAAGTATACCATGTTGAAAGGCAGGTTTTAGAATAAACCCTCTCCCCATTCCCCACCCTCTCATCAACCCACCAAGAAAAAAAGACAGTTAAATTTTTTTATTCTTAATAAACATATTTCCATACACACCTGTTAAGAGGTCGTAACTGATTGGTTTAACAGAGAACAGCCCAGTCTAGATTCAAAAAATCATGGGAGAAGCATCCCAGCCACCACAGCAAGGAGGAAGCAGGAAGGAGAGAGCTGCAGAAATATTTGGAGGAAAAATAGAAATGAGAGGAAAATAAAATATACCCAGTACATTAAAAAATAAGAAGAGCAATGGCAGGTATCGGGAGAAAGACAATCTGGGAACGGATGGGAGTAATTTAAACTATGACTTGGAATTGCTTAATGTGACAAATGGCCTTTGGACTTTCCTCTGTTTTCAGATACCTGGACCTTGGGTGTAGCTTTCATTAAAGCCTGGATTCTACCGTCATATCAGAAGTTCCTCTACTTGCACTTATATACAGAACCAGGAGCAGGTTATAATATGGATAAAAATGGACTTACCCCGTTCCCAGCAACCGAATTGGGGGGAAAAAATGCTGTTGGAATGCCCTCCCCTCCTCCCCGCCCCTAAGGCAGAAACCTCACAGCCCAGTCCCAGCATGCCCACAACAGCATTGAGAAACCAGTGCAATAGTGCAGTGGGTAAGACATGTGGTGACTAGCCTGGATGAGCCTTTTGCTTCAGTTCCCTTTCCCACGCTCCCCAGAGCCCCACCAAGCAGACACCTGGGCCCGTTTGCCTTAAGAGTACAGGCATACTTCGGAGATATTGCGGTTCCATTCCGGATCACTACAATAAAGCAAGTAGGAATCTTTACGCTGATAGAGTGTCTTCCTTTAATTTGCGGAAAAACGCAACATCTGTGAAGCGCAATTAAGCGAGGTATGCCTGCATATGCAGCATTCAGCAAGCAAAGAGTACCCAGAGGAACTGATAAACAGGTGCCCAATAAACTCCTTAATTAATTCTCCATCACTAAGACTCCTTCCAGTGGATCCAGTCCCTAACCCCAAGAATATGGCAGCCCTTCTCTAAATTCCTCCTACCCCCAGCTCTGGGCTCCCACAATCACTTATCAACTCCTGTTCTTCCTTTCAGTCCAAAGCCCATCGTTACTTTCTCATATTCCCATCCTACATTCCAAGAGGCAATTCAAAGGTCTTTAGTAAACATCCTTATAAAAAAAATGTTGCTCCCTTTTCATCTCCATTTCTCCATTTGAAGCACTTGCCCTCTTCCGCTATGTACAATGACCTATGAACCTTCCACACCAAGAGGACTCTGAGTTCAGGAGGGATTCTTCTAGTTCTGGGTTTCCACAGGGCCTGGATTGCAGTTACCACACTGGCAGCCTCCGCCCTGTAATTTTCTTTGCTAATAAAAGCTCAAACTACCACTACTATGGGGCATACAGTGACAACACTCCCTGCTGCACAGAGAAATTGTCACCCTGCCATCAACGGCCACTTTTTGCCCTCACAACGTTAATTCAATAAGGGTGTCAGGAAAGGCAGTGGGGAAATTATCCAGGCTCTAGGCCGGGAAGCAGTGTCTTCTATGTCTTCATGGCTTTAAAGCTGACCACCTAGTTTGGAGACGAGGACACCACAGTCAAGTAGAAAGAGATCAGATTCCTAGGCCTTGAAAGCATGGGGAGATTTTCTGCCTGAAAGAAGACAGAAGCAGAGGCTGTGTAGGAACAGAATGGGACTCAGAAGACGGGTCCCAGTGCTGGCTCTGGCACTAGCCAACGATGACAGTAAGTCACTGCCATGCTCTCATCTGTGAGACGCCAATACACCAGCCCCGTCTAACTCAGAGTTGCTGTCAAGATCAGGTGAGATAATGTACGTTATACAAATGTGAGGTATTAAGTTGTTTCAAGAGTTAGTTTCTATCTTCCAATTACATTACTTAATGGTAACGCCTCAGCCCAAAACTATTTTGTGAACTAGTAGATGAAATTAACTGGATCAAGAGCATAACTGGGTTCTAAGGAGTAGACGAGCTGGTTTCCCTACTCCAACTCTATTTACTAAGAGGTCCCACCTAGACCAGTGTTTCTGGGACACAGGGTGCTTCTCTAGTGCCTGGCAGTCATCACAGCATTACACATCTGCCATAAGAAGTTCTTGATTCCTTATTTGAGGGCTTTGCAATTTATTACCAAGGAGAAAGGAAAGGTGAAAAGAACTAACAATTACTAAATGTTTTACATGTATTATCCTAGCAATCCTTACAACAACCCTAAGGAAGTAAGTTTTATTGCAAACCTGAAAACAGGCCCTAGGTGAAGAAATTACCCCAGGTCTCAGCTAATAGCAAATTTTGAATTTAATCCCAGATCTGTACCATTTCAAAGTCTGTGTTCTCTTTCTATTACATGCTATCAAGTCCAAAAAATATTGGGTTTTCGGAAAAGTCACGATGCATTTTTGCAACAAAAACAGAAAAAATACGTCATGACTTTTCCGACAACCCAACACAAGTACAGTAATAAGATGGGTGGTCCAGCCCCTCTTCCCTACAACCCTTGAGAGCTTTCTTCCCAAACATCACATGAAAAAGAGAAAAGAAAACGTTTCCATTTATCTTTAAGTTAAAGGGTTATCCATATGTCTACATATAATACTTAAGTGGGAGAAAACACACAAATAGGAGAAAAAGCACATGTGGGGGAAGAGAATGAAGCAGTTAGACAAGCTACAGTAAACTGCTTCATAACTTAAGAGACTTAGGGAAAGATTCTTCTCCATGCACACACATCATAAATGCACCAGGGGTGCCAAAAAATGTATACAGGTGGACACTTTGGTCAACGTTGCTCAAGCAGTACTTCGCCATAATCAGAAGTGTCTGGACGCTGATGGTAACCACTTTGAGCACCTCTTGTAATTGCAGAAGTCAAATGTGACTTGTATTCATCTTTTTTATCAGTATATATTGAGTATTACAATTTTAACACAGTTTTCCTTTCTTAAAATGTGTATACTTTTTTTGGCACCCTCTGTGTATATATGTACATACATATACTTACATGTATATGTGTATGTATGTATGTGTACCCACACACGCTATAAACCAGAATCTGCAAACCATGAACTGACTTTGGCAGTTAAGAGTCAGGAAGGTCTTAGAAGTCCAGGCCAACACAGTTGACCTTTCCAGGTTTGCCACTTAGTATTTTCAAACGAGTTACACTTGCTCTTACTAAAAAAGGACCAAGGAATTCCCAAGTGAAAGGGTGGAATGAGGGCAGGGAGGGAGCACATCATGGGAACTTTGCTATTACCTTAAGACTAGATTTTCCGAGAATGTCTGGTTTTACTCTTAATAAATCATAGGTCCTATAGACCTACGAGTCTACAGCAAGGCTCCCACATCTAAGCAATGACAACACTAAAAATGCAGTCTCTTTTGTAAAAATTCCAAACCAAAAGAAGTTAAATTTAATCAAATACCAAGGAGGGCCAAACAGCTGGACAATGCGAACCAGACAACAAAGAGGAAAAAAAAAAGGTCGCTTGCCAACAGCAGTCCCTGGAATGATTTGTTCTACTGTAAACTGACTGTAGAAATGTAATTTGGAATTAGAGTTCTTAATAGTTAAGAATACATACAGACTTTGGAATCAGACTGACTGGGTTCCAATCCCAGCTCCATAGCTTCTTAGCTGTATGACTCTGGGCAAAGGACCACAATCTGTCTAAACTTCTGGTCCCTCTTTTTGTAAAATGGGAGAAATAAAATACATAGGGTGGTTGTGAGGAATGAACGAGGCAATCCGCATAGAGTGCTTAGGAAAATGTCTTCACACACAGGAAGCTATTAATATTGTTACTAATACGAGCACTATTAGAAATAGCAACACAAGGGACTTGAGTCTTGGCATTGTTGGCAGGGCTTTTGAAGAAACCGCACGTCTCCACATGCTCCCCTCTCCAATTTACATACAGTAGCCCATAAACTACAGGAATTCTTGAGTCTCAATGGGAAAAAAAAAAAAATCAAAGTCCAGACTAGGAGTCAAAAGACCTGGGGTTCAAGTCCTGACTGCCAAAAAGTAACTGTGAACTTGGAGAAGTTATAGCCCCCGTAAGCTCAAATTTCTATTCCTTTTCAGAGTTGAGCTTTCATGGGCTAATACATGTGAAACTTTAGGCTGGGTGACTCTGAGCCTCTCTCCTACCTCCATGCAATTCAGATAAGTATATCCAAAGACATGACCAGAATTAGGCGAGCAAGCCTCAGGGGAAAGAGGAAAAATTTGTCCTGTGAACGCAAAACCCCACAAAATAGTCTTCGGGTTCTTGGGATAGAAATGTTACCTTCTGTAGCCTGCCCCCAAACCAGCTTTCCCCCTTTCTTCCTATGTATTCATTATGAAACCAAAAGCAATGTTAGGAAGTTATGTCCTCCCCCTAAAAGCAACGATAAGCAACTCTCTTCTTCATGTCATCCTAGGGATTTTTAAATGGCTTTTTTTAAAGCACACTGAGCCCCCTCGTACTGAAGAATGCCAATCAATAAAATATAGCACCTGTAACACCATAGAACTGTATTACGTAACATTCAAGCCAAAAAAGGTAGGTCCTCTAGATATCTAAAAGTTATCTATTTGCCTTAACTAGCATTTGCCTCAAATTCAACACAGTTATTCCTGTTTAACCACAGAGCAAACTGCCATTTTACTTTTAAATCAAAAGAGTGTATTTCGCTAATAGTTTTTCCATGGCTTCTTATCACTAAGAGTGCTTGTGTCAAAGTCCAAAGCCTAAGGACACCACCCGCCACTTGATGTTCCACCATCAGAGGCTCAGTCAGAGCAATTTAGGACTTCTCCCTTCGCTGGGAAGACTCACTCCTGCTGCACTAACCCTCAGAAACTGGGCATGATTTGCTTTAAGACTAAAGAGGACTCTGTTCACTTGACTTCACAACCTCAACCGAGCACTTCTCAGAGTTACAAAACTGATATTCCAGATATGGCCGTGTTGAGGTGTTCAGCAGTTTCTGTACCTCCCCGTGCATCTGCTTTCCACTAGGCCCACTTCTCTAAGAGCACCCATGGCTGCCTGAAGGCGTCTCACTTTCACAAGGAAGGACTGGATCTCACTGTGTCCATCCTGAATCTCTCTGATGAATTAAGGGAATCTGGCAAATCACCCTCCTCTTAGGAAAGAGTGATACATTCTGATGGGAGTTTCAGAGAAAAGGAAGAAAGTATACTCAAGTTTTAAAAATACTTCTTGATAAATGGAAGTTGAGCTGGCAACCTCTATAGGTCAACAGGGCACCTTAAACTTACTCCCCGTCTTATAATCCTAACCCAAAGTTACCTGTCAGGATTTGAAGTTTTACTATGACTTTACAAGAAGAAAAAAAAAAAATCACTTCCGCCATCTTAACCCTAAATTCAGAAACCAGATGGAACATTCTTCTTGATCTCTTTTCCCCTCCTAAGTATCCTGAGAACCCCCAAACCATAACATACTAAAATGGCTAAATGCTGGACTGGCTTTGAAGCAAAGGAAGGGTGTGGCTCTCGGCTAGTGAGGGGGCCCGGGACTGAAAGAGGACAGAAAGCAACAAAACCGGCTTCTCTCTGGAGCATGCGTGACACACACACAGGACTGGTCTAACAAGTCCTTCTGATCTCTCAGGCCAGGCCGCCTCCTTCTCCTCCCCCATTACCCACGTGCTTCTCCAAGGCCCTCTACTGGGACAGATAACACTGAATTTTCTCTCAATCCTGAGAGCCTGAGACACACTAAGTTACTTACCTGGATCCCTGTAGCAACCCTGCCAAAGGCACCTCGCCTAGCCTTATAAGGAGAAAGCAGAGCTTTAGGGAGAGGCCGATAAGGAAACAAAGATAAGAGGGAGGGGCAAAAAACAGGGAGGTGTCAGCCTGAAGGAAGGGGAGAGGCCAATTGCCTTTCTCCTTCCTACAAGAGGAGGTAGAAAAAGAGAGGGAAGTCAGGCAGGTACACAATGGGAAATGAGAAAAAGTCTAACCACAATGGAAAGGCACTGTTTAATTCTTGTGACATAAAAGAGAAATCCTAACATTAACTAGGACATCTTAAACACTTTCCTACCCTAGGCACGAGAAAAAAATGCATGGAAAAAAGGCTTGACCTTAGGGTTTACTAGAGATCACCCAACTGAGCTCACATTCCTTTTTTAAAGAGACAGCTTTTCACCAACCCCCTTACTTTCTATCTATGGCATTCCCACCATCTCTTTGCCCATCATTTGAAGATGACATGGAAAAGCTGAAAGCATGTAACTTAGTCATATTTACACAGTCCTGCTTCCCGAAAGCCCTGAAAAGAGCAACAAGGCACCACACCCCCTTCTATCAAGTTTAGAGTACAGCTCCCTTCTGAGACAAGCAACAGAGAGAGGTGTGAGTCTATGAGGAAACCAAAGGAATTGTCAGTGTCCTATCTCAGCTACAGGACAGAGAGCTGAAGGAAATGTTTCTGCCTAAGAGAAAGAAAATCTGACCTTACAGGGGAAGAAAAGTTGTGAGTTGCTAATTATTAACCTCCCCCTACAAATTATCATACTTAATCTTCTCAACAACCTGAGGTAATGTTGGCCCCCTTTTAAAATACACATCAGAAATATTCAGTATCCTGCCCGAGGCCATCTAGCTAGTAAGTGCTGGAAACACATCTGTTCTACTCCAAGTCCATGTTCTTTCTCCTTGATAGACTGAAAGGAGTATGATCTTTCTACGGTTCTTGTGGTTAAAGTCATTCTAACTCCAATTGAGAAGTTAACCACAAGTAAACTTTTGGGGGAGATGGGGAAGGAGTGAGTGCACAGGGTGGAGGCTACTAGATCTTTAGTCTTACCTTCGCTTTAAAGAACAGGACCTTACTCAGCTCTGGGGAAGAATAGCTTATCTACCTCCAATTTCCCATTTTACAAGGAACAGGAACTCAGGAGGGAGTTTGTACACAATCACCTACCTTCCCACTTGAAGACCCACTCTAGAAATCTGCCTACATGCCACTTTCTCTCATCACCTTCACCTCAGGTAAGAAAATCTAATCACAAATATCCCTACTCTCATATTTAACGTGACATCTCACTAAAACAAACGCAGAAATCAGAGCTGGGGTGGGAAACAGAAGGAACTAGAAGCAGGGAAGGTCGTGCTCGCCAGCATCAGAACAGAGGGGAGGGATTGTTCTAGCGGTCTGTTAGCAGTCTGCCTCTAGGGCAGCTGTCCTCCGGCAATCAAAGGCCATTTGTGTGTGGGTGCTCAGGGACGAGCCAGCTTGGCAAGAAGTTTGAGGACTCAGCCACCCAATCCACAAAGTGAGAGAAGAGATGCCTGTTTCACAGCTGGAATGGAGGGCAAGGAAAAGACAAAACAGGAGAAAAAGAAAGGAACAGGGGAACAGAGACGTGCTCCGGTGCTATTTCAGTCTAGACAGAGGGGGGGAAATCCCAGAAAACTACCAACCATTCCCTAGTTAAGTGCAAACGGAGACTTGCCAGCACCTCTCAATACTGAAATCAAAGAATGTGTAGGTTTCTCCAGCTCTGGATGTCATAGGGCGCCAGAGACAGACCTAAAAGGTAAGGCCCAGCATTGTCTGTTTCTGTCACTTTCAGACCCAACAAGATATCTGTAATACATACAATTAAAAAGACATTCTATAAACATCTCTCTCCTTCTAGAATTCCTTTCTTAATTAAATCCAAGAGATCTATAAATAATAGTAGCACACACAAAACTCAGCAAGATTCCCCAATGCTAAGAGACCACGGACATTTATATAACTCAAGTGCTGAAATGCAAAAGGCCACAGTGAGAATTCACACTCCCTAATCCCTCAGAGTAGCTAGATGCTCTGAGACCCATTAGACACACAAAGGCTGCTCTCTTCTCAGTAGAGCCCCGCAGTAGAGCTGCTCTCCAGGGACAAAGAGATTTCACAGGAGAACCACAAAGACATCGCCCCTCTCCGTTCCCCCACTCCCAGCTTTCTCACTTCCTGTCACAGTAGCACCAGACCACAGTCTCCCAGAAACAAACAAATACAAAGTGCTGGATTCTGGGCTGCAGGCCAACCGCATTCCAGGGCATCCTGTCTACCAATCACCAGCCAGAGCTCCCACTTTGCCCTGCTCAGTTCCTTATCATGTTCGGGGAAAACAACCCTCCTCCCTGCTCCAAGCCAACACTACACAGGACAAAGCTCAGGCCTTTAAGAATCAGCAGAAAGATAGTGTGTGTGGATCTAAGGGTTCAGAGTGGGTGAGGGGATTTTTAAGATTCCTACTTGGCAAATTTCTTCACTTTGGAGGCACTGCACTGAGGATTTTAAAGCTACTGCTGCTATTACACTCAGCTCAGCTACATGTAATACATCCCAAAGAAGGCTTCATCATGGCAATCTGATCTCCAGCCTGGATTCAGTCACTGGAATATTCCCACCTGGAGGACTACTTTAGGGCACATCCTCTGTCACCTTCTCTATCGCCCATTTCCACTGTTTTCAAAGTCTTTCAAACACTTTTCCCCACAAGCACAAAGTTGATTCCTAAGAGGCCCCACAGAGAACAAACAAAAGCAGCAGGCTCCACCCTACAAAGAGGCAGGATATAGGCGCCAGCAGGTGCTGGGAGCAAAGTTCCCCACTCCCCTAGGGAATGAGAGGAGGACCACTAGGAGTTGCACAGTAGCCCTGGCAACAAAGAGGTCAAGACAGCAACCTCACTCAGCTTTTTCTGCTCAACACTCTCCCCAGAGTGGCTCAGGGGCTGTAAACGTGAAAACTCTTCAGAAAAGAAAGCCCCCTTTCCTAATAAGGGTCCTCAGCTGCTTCCAAGAATGGGATAATTGATACATTTTTCTATTGTCTTGAACAAGCCCACTGGACGTTGGCCCTAAACCTCAGAAACAAAGATGCAGACAGTTAGCCAGATATTCTTGAAATCCAAAGAAGGAACACCCTGGGCCCAAAGGGCTCAATTCCACTTGCACAAAGCAGAGCACAAGCTCAGCACAGAATTCTCCAACCAGAGGAACAACGAACAAGCACTATGCTATCCTTTCTCATCTCTTCTCCTCCCTTTCTTTCTCCCAGACTCCTTCCCTTCTTGGATCTATTAGAAGTACTTTGGGTTAACTCTGATTTAGATAGTACCTGATGCAAAAGGAACTAAGTCTACAACAGCACAGCTTAGAAAGAATTAGTCCATGTCTCTATCTGATATAACCAGGTGGAAATTGGTGGGGCAGGAATATACGCAATAGTTGGCCATCCTAGGGCTGGACAGAAAAAGAGATGGTTTAGCAACTCTGTTTTAGAACAGAGCTTCAACAGCAGGGCCTAGCCCCTGCAAACTATCACTGAAACATACAAAAACAACAGTTTGAGACCTGTTACCTGGCATTCAGTCACACCATAGCTCCCTTTTTCTCTCAAGAACAACTGGAAAATTAGTTACAACTGTTAGCATTGTTATCCGATTCCCCCTCATTCACAGCCTGGGCCAAATAAATCAGTCAATTAAGTACTAGATAGTATGAGGTGGATACAGAAAGGCAGATAACAATAGTCAAGTCTAGTAGGAGAGCTTTCTGAGATACTTTTATGAGCGACGGGTAAAAAATACACCCCGGAAGACAGAACTGGACACACCTGTATCAGGTGCTGCTGCTCCAAAAGGATGCTTGACAGGTTCCTGCCTCACATTGAGCAGGTGAGACAGAAATGGAGGCTGACTCAGAAAGACAGTCCACAAAGGAGGAAAGGAGAACAGGATAGCCAGCCGATTACAACTCAGTAGGACTTCACCAGAGGTTCTGGTTCTAACTGCATCTCTAGCTGTTCGCAGACATATTTAGAAAACCCAACCAAAGGAATAATGAATGGGTAAGGAGAGGTCAATGGAGGGGCCCAAAGACTTAAGCTGAATACTCGATGTTTGGAAAAGCATGAATCTGTTTTGCTAACTTTCCACATAGCCTTTTCTCACCAAATCAGGCCCAAAGCTGAAAGAACTGGGGGGGGAGGGGAGGCTGAGAAAAGAATGTGATTGGGAAAGGTTTAGCTACATTCCAGCTAGCCAACATCCTGCATAGTATTAAAAGTGCCAGAGAATCCAATCCCCACTACAGGAGAGTTGCTGGGACTCTGCTAACACACATCCAATTCCTCTGCCACCCTCCACCCCCCATACTCTGAAAAGCAGCATAATTGAGATAGCTTGATGAAGGCACCAGCTGTTTCCACCACTCTCCCTCCCCCCAACCAGAGACCACAGTTCAAACTCACATCAAACACTTAATACAATTGACCGGCCAGTAGGAAGGAGAAGCCTGGACTAAAATAGCAGGAAGATTGCCAACTGGCCCCATTTACAAGGAATGCTTTCTTGGCTCAATTTAAAAATAAGAAACCTTTGTCATCCACTCCCCTCTGCCCAATTATGTTCTCCTTTCCACAACCTACCCCTCCATGTCAAATGGATTTCAGTTTCTTCCCTACAACTCCTTGATCTATTTTCAAACGTCAGAAAATACAGGGGAGGTACAAGGTTGAATGTAAAATAATATCTGGGAGATTGGAAGGCTTCCTGGACTGCAACCACCATACCGACAGGGCTCCCCCATAACAGCAAGAAGACAGGAGCTCACATGGCACCCTTCTTCGTGTTTCAAGGAAAGAAGGGAAGGAACATTATGCTTCTGCACTTGAACATTGATGGTAACCCAATTTCTCAAGGTATAGGTGGTCAGTTAAAAGTATTACCATGATCAGTCCCTCCCCCACCCATATTTTAAGTTGACCAGAGTTAGCCAAGGAGGAAGGGAAGGAAGCCAGCACTTCCTTTTCAGACAGGAAGTAACGTTGGCCCTTCCCGTGGAGGTTTAAACAAATTGTCCAGTTAAGTTTCAATGCTAACATCCTCTCCTGAATTTGTTCCACAATTTCAAATGGAGAGGGGAAACAGAGATATGATCTAAAAGTTTCCCTTCCCCCTAACAGGCAAGTCCTCCATACCACGCTAAAGAGCTGGCATAACCCCCAAATCAGGTGGACAGTTATAATTCCAAAACAATACAGGCTACAGTGATAGAAAACTTCAAATTAGCCACCTGCTCACCATGTCTGCTACCATGAACTATTCTTCTCTACTTCTCATACCAATTAAATGACCACCCACCTGAGCAATCATATAGATATGCAGCTTAACTCAAATGTTCAGGTTTTGTGGTGCTCAAACCTGAATGAGTAGAACCACCTGGGAAGCTTTGTTTAAAAAAATACAGTCTCCCAAATCTACCGCCCCACCACCCTCATAGCTCAATTTCTGGAGAAAATGCCTGAGAATTCATATTTTTAGAACACCCTCAAAGTGATTCTGATAGCTATTGGGAACCACTGTATTGGCTGATCCCTGACAACCCTCTGACCACCACATTACTCTTGCAAAAAGGGCACTGGTTATAAAATAGATTATTTGGGATTGTTTTACTGTTCACCAGACAGCTCAGATCATTATGCAGTTTGAATTAGAGGATTTTAGAAAACACAGATTTAAATATAAGGATAAATGGAATGAAACAATCCTAAACCCTGTATTCTAGACTCAGAACCTAAAAAGAATGGTCTCACTTCTTTTTAGTCCTGAGGACTAGGGGATCCCTATTTACACTGCAGATTGGACAATGTGATTATTTTTCAAATGACTTAGTTTCACTTTCCTCCAAGGACCCAAGAGCTGTGTCACATTTTCAAAGATTGGTTCCATATTCCCTCCCAAAAGAAGTCCGAAGTCCTAAATCTAGCATTCAAAACCCTAGATAATTCTAGCCCCATTGATAATATAATAGAAATAAATAACCTGAAACTCTGGATTCAAGTGTTACCTCAGACACTTATCCAAGCAAGTCACTTTAACTTCTGGTCTGAGTAAGAGCAAGCAAGTAGCAAAATGCTTTTAGAAGAACGATCAAGAGGAATATGTCCACAAGGAAGCACGTGTCACTAAAGATTTAGGAAAGAAGAATGAAGAAGGGCATTGAAAGACACACTTTCAAGACAACTACAAACATCTACAAACGTTGACTACATATCAAGCAGTTATCTAAAACAATTTCAAACTATGGGGGAATCTGTGATTGTCTAGAGCCATTTCCTATGCAAGACGATAAAGATACCTGACCAAAGGAAAAGGGGATGGAAGGGACAAAAACAGTTTCGTGATTGAGGTCTCTTCCGATGATATTACGTAACAGGATGACAACTACATAGATATAATTAAAGAGAAGAACAGACAGTCACCAGGTCAAGTAGGGCTAAACTGAGAGATGGAGACAGAGAGACTCCCTCACTAAGGGGCAGACTAGCTAAACCAGAAATCCTGAGAGGGAAAGTAAGAATGGCTGCTTCAAGACACAAGTACTCATAATCAAAAATCCTTTTACTTTCCCATATGGGATTGCCAGAGAACATCAATCACTAAATAGTTGGCGCTTCTTCCTCATTCCTACCGAAGTTGATCAGGATGCTTTAATAACCCTTACTACTCAAACATACATACGGAAAGGGAAAACAGACGTACAGTTAGTTATCAGGGATGATCATCTCCCCCAATGTGCAAGGCAGAAATATGGATACGATGACCTATAAAGTGGTCTCTGAGAGCCATCAGATCCCCATGATTAGGGCTTTGGGGGAGCAGGAGCTTTTTGGTTGAATGAGCAAAAGGAAGAGCAGCAGATAAGTGGGGCAGGCGTAATGTTTGGTCAAAAGCACATAAACCAAACCAAAAAATGTACTCAAAAGGAAACTGTACCAGCTCTAGGTTGTCACTTCTGTTCACAGAAAACGGACTTAAGATAAGAAAGTACAGAAATACATTTCTCTAGGGAAAAAAATTTATCTCATTTCCCAAATACATACAAGTTTATTCTAAGTAATTGCCCTATTATCATTCTCCAAGGCAAGGGTCCTTGACCTGTGCAAAATCTGCTACTCTGCAAATCATCTGCTGACTATATTCACGGGAACTTCTGCAATGGGAGAAAAGAGGGAGGCTAGATCAGGTGTTGCCTCAACTCCTTACAAGAATATACAAAAAGATAACAGCTATTGTCTCTGGGGTGGGAAGTGAGACAACGTTTCTTTGTGCTGTATAGTACAAGAGGAGGTCCTAGATTATCCTCCCCATTCTCCCAACACACACCCATTGGACCTCCCTGAACAGGTCTACTTCTCCCCGCCCCTCCACCCCCAGCCGCTTGCTAGGAACACCAGCCTCAGGGGCCTTTGCACTTCCTACTCAGAGCTACAAGACTCCACCCTAATTTCTTTTAGGTCTCTCTCAAACGTACCTTGTAAGTGAGGCCCCTTTCCTGATAATTCTGTTCAAAAACCTCACTGCCACCCCTCGCACTTCTTATTCACCACCCTACATATTCTGCTTTATTTTTTTCTCAATAGTATTACCACATTCTGACATACTGTGTATTTACTTATTTATTATCTGTCTCTTTCAACTATATAGAATGTAAGCTCTGTGGGGTCTATTTGGTATACTGTTTATTCCAATGCGTGGCATACAGCAGACTCTCAGGTTTCTTTTGAATGAATGAAGATGTTTTACTTTTTCAATGAAAACAGAAAGTTAAATTTTACAAAAATAAATCAACTTTGTTTCATTTTTCCTTTTATGCTTTTTTCCTAATTGCTATCTTAGGCCCATCAATTTGGGTCTCCTTTGGCCCGACCTGCAGATTTGGCTGACCTTCAGGAGGGTAGATATTCAAATAGCCAACTCTGCCCTGGTTTCACAAAGGAGTCACTGGACAGCAGAACAGCAGAGAGGTTACAGGACTCCCATTCCAACAAAGAAACAGTGGAAAGCAATCAGATTGGCACCAACGTCTCCTTTAAAATAGACTACTCTATTTTAAAAGTGTGCTGAATATACACCAGCCACTTTATTTCAATGAGATTTATTTCACTTGCAATGAACTGTAGGTGCTTTGATAAAGGTATTGAAAAGTTGACCTAGTTTCTATAACAATGTCTTATATCCACAACCATCAGAATATATTTTGATTTCTTAAAATACAAGCTCCCTATAACAAAAACCTTTTCACTTCACAAAGAGAATTCTCAATCTGCTACTGCATTCCGATATAGAACATGGGAAGCACACACAAAACTGATGTTCACTCTGGGAGAAGTAAATTTCTTTTGCTCTATCAAGTGAACTAAAATGAGTAATTAATTAGTAAATGTGGATGAGATCTGAAAAATCAAAAAAGTTAAACTAATCCAAATTATTAAGAGATCAATTTTCTTGGATCAGAACAGTTAATCCTAACCTTTAGCACATGAGTACAATTTATTTTATAATAGGAATCAAACTTCTTCTATATTAAGTGTTAGTGAGGCAAAGCGACGCCCATAAAGACCACCAACCTAAGGGTGAAAAAAGATAGGAGAGGCAAAGGGAAGCACCAGAGAACCGGAAAGCATACGAAAAAGAGAAAACATAGGAAAATCAGTAGAGGGAAATGTTAAAAAAATGTGGACTTGGTGGGGGAGTTATGAAAGGGAAGTTATGGGGTGCCAATGGAAATTAGTTTAACTATTCAGAACATTAGTTTCATGGGTTATTTAAAATGAAGGAAAATTAGGCTGGAAGAAACCTAGAAGTTTCCAGGCAAGGCTACATCTAACACATATCTCCCACAGGCCATAGTTTGGCTTTCGTATACGTAAGAGCAGACCTCCTTCTTGGAAGCATACTTCTCACAGAAAGCATTGATGAACCCACAATTTCTACATGTCTCAGTTTTGCAAATGTCCATAAAGAAGGACTGAAATAGAGAATGTTTCCTGAACATAAAAGAGTGAGGTTTACTTCAAGAAAAGGGATAGGTAGTAAAAGCCTGCCTTTATTTCTATGTAATTGTTTCCTGCACAATCACTCAAAATGGAATATTATCCTAAAAATCTTGGTTGGACAAGTGCGACGTCAAGGTATAAAAAACCTGGTTCAAAGTCAAGAATAATAAACTCAAACGTAGCTTTTTCAATCCATTCTCTGCCAAAATTAAAGTTTACGCTGGGATGCTGGAGTACTGTCTCTTAAATACAAAAAGGTGGGAGTAACTTGTATTGCTGTTTTTCCCCTAAAGTATCCAAGTCTCTGAAGAAATTACTGCAAGATACTCAAGCTTTGCCACCTGTTTATTTTCCCACACTCACACTTCACTTTACTTTATTAAAAGTTATCCATTCCCAGAGCACCCTGATTTTGGACAAGCATGCCCACACAACTCCCCAGCATGGCCTATTACCAAAGACACTTTTTTCCATTAAAAAAAAAAAGTTAGCTTATCCATCCAGGAAGCCCGCTTATTCTGTAATATAAGCATCTATATCTACCATTAGAGTCTCAGGTTTTAAGAGACCTTTAAGGGCATTTAGTCCAACAGGCAAATGATGTTTGAATTCATTTAAAGCATTCATTCTTACAGCACTTATAAGCTGGTCACTGTTCTATGAATTTTACATATATTAAATCCCTTAATCATCACAACAATCCTGTGAGGCGGTTAATATTAGTGTCCTCATTTTATAGACAAGGAGACCAAGGCATAGAATAATTCAACTATTTGCCCAGGGTTACACAGCTAGTGTGGCAAGATTTGAACCCCGGCAGTCTGGCTCCAGCATCCATGCTCTTAACCACTATGCCACGCTGCCTTGTCTCTCCATATTTGTGGAACTCTCAGATGGGAAAGTCCGTCTGGTTAGCATTTTGATCAAAAAATATAGAATAATAAAGCATTTGTGGCAAAATGTTAACAACTGGTATCTAAGTGAATGAAGGGTATACAGGAGTTATTGTGCTGTTCTTGCAACTTTCCTGTAAGTCTGAAATTTTTTCAAAATAAAACAGTACAAAGTTGCTTTTATCATTACCTAATGGGACATGTTTTGTGAAAGTGATGACCAAATTACCTGTTGGTGAGCAAAGGCGGCTTCAAAAACAACTCTGGATCCTTATGAGGTTCCACTACATGCCTGATCGAAATTGCCCAGACCATTCCCGTCAGACTGAAGGACTCACTGGAGAGGAAATGGCCCTAAAAATGGGGAACACTGTCCCTGAACCAGAATTTTAAGTGTAGGCCATGCTCTGAATGCTTACTGTTTAATAATCAACAACATGCAATTCCAAGTAGAATTAGGTGGGAAAATTACTTCCAAAAATACATTATACAACATAAGTAAGTACAAATCAATCCATACCCTTACTTCCCCCTTGTTCTAACCAGAACAGTTGTTTTTCCCTCCTTACTTACACTCTCCCTGCCAGCCTGTATCAATGCTCTCTATCGGAAACCTTGGAGGCAGCTGCATTTAGGCAGAGCAATCCCTATTTCAGCTTCTCATGGCATTTAGCTCCTTTTGAGAGGAAACAGAGCATGAAACAACATACCTATTACCTATAATGCATTCCTTTAGGCAAATTTCTTGTTACTATCATTCTGAATTATCCATGAAAATGAATTTGATTTCTTAAACTCATAAACTTCCCAATACACTTTGTGAACAAAATCTCCTGAAGTTTCGTGGCAGTAGCAGTGACAAAAAAACACAGTGATATCCAAACACACTTCTGTTGAAATACTGATGTTCAAATTATCATCCCAAGCTTTTTATGTTTGTATTAACAAGTATAAAAACCAATCACTTACAATATGGCTGAAAGCAATACTTGCCTGCCACTGCCCTAATATGTTCTAGGTAACCAGTTCCTCTCCCCTAGAAATGGCTACACTAAGGTTTCAGTGGTTTAAGTTAACAGCTGCCTATATAATGAAATGAATTGACTAGGACCCTCATACTTTTTTGTTGTTGTTGTTGTTGTTTAAAGATTTTATTGGGGAGTTGGGGGAGGAGAACAGACAAGTTGCTGTCCTTTTGTTCTTCAGTCTAGTTGTGGAGGACGTCGCTTCACTGACCCTTGTTGGTATTATCATTGCACTCTTCCTGGCTGAGGCAGTCGCTCGCCAGCCACTGGATGGCTGCTCACAGCAGCTCAGCCCCACTGCAGCCTACGCCGTCGCCAGCGACTCACAGCAACCCAGCTCCAGGTCGAGCTGTTGTTGACCATCTTAGCTGTAGAGGGCGCAGCGTCACTGGCCCTCATGTGGGATCCAAACCGGAGCCCTGCTGCTAAGAGCTGACATCCCAAGCCAACTCTTTATCCAATGCACCACTCAGCCGGCCGGCCCGAGGACGCTTTTTCTTTTATACTATTCTTTGGACTGTTTGCCCAGAAAGGAAACAGTTAAATTTATTTTTTTTAATTTAAATCTTCATTATTTCCAGAAACTTTACTTAAAAATGAAAGGTGGAAGATGCATCAAAAGTTTGAAACTACAGACTACAGTAAAGTTTCAAAATTACATTGCAATTTTATTCATCTATGTGGTATCGCTTCCTATTGCAACTTCCCTTCAGCCTTTCCCACAAAAGTGCCTCACTCATTCCAGTCAAGTGCCTTATTTAACCAAGGTTTACCAAACACCTCAGTCTATGCCACACACTAAGATAGGTGCTAAGAGAATACAGAGATAAGATAGTACCTATACTCTAGCAGCTCATAGTCTAGAAGGAAAAACAAAATAGACAATTTTAATACAGTATGATAAACATTATTTCAACTACCTGCTACAACCCTCTACCCTGCAAGTTGGCAATATCATGCCTGAAAATTCTCTGGTAGAAATTTCACTGATAATCAAATTAAGTTTGAGGCATTTCAAGTAAGTTTAAGAAATTAAGACAGCAATGGTATGTATATGGAAAGATCTGTTCTAAAGCTTGAAATAATATCCATTCTAGCATATCCAGCTCCCCATGGCTTTATGGAAAATGGATTTTTCACATAGGTTATTCCAACACGGAGGGGGTTGGAAATCTAAGTGAGGACTGACCCTCTGCAAGATAAAGCACCGTGGCCTCTAGCAAGGGCTCATTTTAGTTCTGGATCTTTTTTTCTATTCCCTCTGGAGAATGGCAGTGTATTAATGGTTAAGTCCATGGACTTTGTAGTTAGTTAGACCAGGGTTTAATCCTAGCCTTGGCCCCTTAATGGGCAGTGAAATTTTCAGTAAACCTCAGCTTCTGTGAGGCTCAAATTCCTTAAAAAAAAACAGGTGCTATGGGAAATTAAGTAAATAGTTTATGCAAAATGCTTAGCACACAGTTAAAAAAAAAAACAAAGTGGGGAGGGGCTGGCAGTTAGTAACAAGGGGCCATCAGGAGCCAAAATAGAAAGCAATAAATTATACAAAGCTAATCATTTTGTTATTCCAAATGAATAGTGATCTATGCTTAATTTATTTGCATCCATCCCTTGGGAGCAGCTACCACATAAACCTAAGTGAATTGCAATTACTTGGAGGTTTTTTTTTGTGTGGTTTTTTGGGTTTTTTTTAAGATTTCCAATAATACCAATTTTTATACTACCTGAAAGAACTTGTTCTAGCCCCTCTGACGCTCTGGAACTGGAACCCTAAGAAAGGCACTAGAACTCTAGCCACCCACAAGAGACCTCCACCTGGAACACAGACAGTACCTTAGTCATATAACAAAGAAACCAACAATAAATATACAGGAGTCAAACAAGGAAAGAAAAATCTGCACAACTCATACTTGCTTGTCATTTTTTACCCCAAAACCAAAACAAGAAGTAAAACAAAAAATAAAAGAATGTATTTATTCGCATTCCTTATTATAAATCCTGAAAGAACTAGCAGAGGTAAGGTAAAAGACAATCTTCCATCTTATCATCCAAAAGGCTCTATGGTACATACCAGTCAAAACAATGCTCAGTTCGGGGAAACAGTCCTGGATGATAGTTAACTAGGATGCTCACTGCAGCTGCACAAAGCCCGACATTTAAAGCTGGACCCAAATCACACCACTCAGTCATCCAGAACCTATTTTCAAACTGCCTTTGTACTCCCTTCTTCAGATTCCCTCACCCCTCCCCCTAAAGGCAGAGTGGGAAACCGACACTCTGGCAGCAACATGACCAACCCTTCAAAGATCCACCAAGAAACCTCTCTAGGCTGAAGTCAAGGCAGAGAGAACATTTGAAAGATTTAAAAGCCGGAAAATGTCAAATACGAACTACAGCCCAACAGACTGTACACGTTGGCTTTTCTCTTTCTTTTTAACTGCACTTGCTATGAGATCCAGACATTAAAATCTTACTGTAGCCCTTGCATAGATTACATTAGAAGTTTTGTTTCCTGTGAAGCCACCAACTTACAAGTATGAAATCATCTTTCAAGAAATAATCTCAGTTCTAGAAAAGAAATCCAAGGACGTGTTCTAGTCTAAAAAGAACAGGGTTTGGAGGGGGCACAAAATCAGAGATTATAGGTACATACCAGTTTACAGCTAATGAGCAGCTTACATATTAAGGCCCATCTTGTTACAATTAGGGCAGTATCTAATCCAGCTATAATTTTCAGACTGATTCGCATTTTCAAAGGGAGAAGAAAGAGAACACCCAGTTTTCAGCTACTGATGAGTTGGCTATATAATTATCTAGAATCAGTATTTTTGCAAGAATGCCTTTTCAAAAACAAATCTTAAGATAAGATTAAATATAAGATACGAAAGCAGTCATGGGCCTTCAGCTCTTAAAAGATTTCTGATTTTACAGCAAACAAAAAACTCACCTCCAAAAAAGAACTCTGTTTGGTTTAAAATAAGAATTCCCCTTGTGCTTTCTCAAATGCATTCTAAACGCTAAAGTTTATGTAAGTGTTTTCTCTTAGCCTAACCTTATTTAATCCATGGCCCTTTAAGAGAGCACAAAGCTGAAAATATTTTCAGGTGTACTGCCACTTTACTTAGGTGAACTAAAAAAGCATGATTAAAATTTCCCTTTAAGCATGATTAGAATATCCCTTTAAGCACATAAACCAAACATTATCGTATTTGCAGATTGAACATACAAATCTTTGCCATCAAAGGTAGTTTTTAGAAGAAAAGGGGATAATAATTCATTTAACATGGACCCATCTGTTTTCTTTTATAAGGCATTGCAGGGAGGCAACGTCTAGCAGGAGAATGAGGCTCCCACCCACCACACCTGGAAAAGTAAAAGAGGGACCCACCCAGAACAGCAGGGCTGAAACCGATCTGGCCCGTTCAAACTCTAGGGGGAAAAAAATACCACCATTTAAGCTGCAAAACTCCCTGCAACTTTCCATTTCCACAAATCTAATGATAAAAGAAAAAATAAAACTTTCGAAACATATGAAGAGCCATATGTATAACTAGCTTCCGACCCGGACAAATTCCTTTCCCAACCCACACACAACATGCCAAAAAAAGACCAACCTTTGGTTTGGGCTCTGAAAACAGAAGTTTGTTAGCTTAATCCAGAAAAATATATAAAATCAAAGAACACACCAAAATGTAAATTTACAGAATTGCTCTCACCTTTCTGAATCTATTCAACTCCCTCTATTAGAGAGACCTAGAAGTTTGTTTCTGGGTCTTGAATATTTTACCCTCTTTTTTATATAATACAATTCCCCAAAGTAAGTAAAAGAAAAATTAATAATTGCTTAAAAGTCACCCATCAGCATAGCAGACTCTCGCTTTTAAATTTCCTCTGGTTACCATAAGACAAAAATTCGACTTGGCTTGTCCTCCTTTACCCGTCTGTACACATTTTTAAAAAAGGCACACACCTCAAATGTGGACTTCTAAAAACCAGTCCTTTAAGAAAGAAACCCAAGACTTCGTCAATGTGCTGAGAAAGACAAATCCAGCAAGGTAGTTGATTTTTCGGGACCTCTTCCTCCTTTCAGGATCTTTCCTGGTCTTCTTTCTCTCTCTCCCTCTTTTTTTTTTTTCTCTCAGCTCCAACACCTAAAATGGAAGTTGCACCCAGCCAAAGGATAGGGAGCCTGGGTGGTGACAAACTGATCTGGCAGCCCTACCCCCTCGCTTTCCTAAGTGATGTCAGCCCCTGAGAACTTCCAATAGGAACCAGGCATAAATCAGAGAGCTGATTTTATCCAATAGGAAACTTTATTATAGGAAATGGGGGAAAAAAAAAAGGAGAGAGAGGAGGAGACAAGACAGGGGGAAGTTTTATATATATATTTATATTTAAAGTAGAGACCGTACAACCTCTTAAGAATTACTGCAGAGCTCCAGGGGGGCTGAAGGAACAAGGGATTTTTAGAAGGGCATGCCTAAGAATCAGTTCTCTTTGATGGTGGGGTTCTCGCTCCCTCTCCCTTCCTTTCCGGGTGGGGAAAGAGAAAAGAGCTGATTTTATTTGCCTGTAGGCTATTTGGTTTGTTGCTTTCTACCCCAAAGCATTCTCCCAAAGGAAGACAGGAAGGAAGAGAGAGAAAAATCCTAAAAATAGGATTATGTGTTGATTGGGATGGTAGGAGCTATCTGAGGTAAACTCTCAATTTCATTGTTTTGTTTTAACTGCATTAGAGCTAATTAGAAAAAATAAATGTCTGCACTTGTTAACAGTTCTTAGCGTCTATACTTTAAACTAGAGGAAAGCTGAATCCACTAGGCTGTTGAGGACAATCACTGCCTTCCCATTTGCCCCCAAACTAAAATAATATCGGTTTGAGGGGCCGAACAAACGGAATCCAATAAACAAGCAATATATTTAGAGGCGACAACAGCATGTGTAAGGAAAATCTCACATCAAGAAAATTCACTTTCTTTGTGAACTTCAAGCTTAAAATAATCTAGTTCATACATTCTCTTTTTACACTTAAGGATTATACAAGTATTCTTCTGAGTAAAGAGTGATCTTAGTATGTTCTGGGTGAAGGTCAGAGATTGGATTTTTTTTTTTTTACAAACTTAACAAAGACTAGTATTCTATGGTCATTCACTAGTTACTAAACAAAGATAGTAATAAATTGAAATTTTCCTTTTTCTATCTTACTGAAAAATCTAAAATCTATCCTGTAGACTGCTGCCAAATGAATCTTCATAAAGTTTCCATAATCTAGAATAGTGGTTAAGAGCATAGGTTCTGCAGGCAGACTGCCTGGCTTCAAACCTTCCTCCTCTCTAAGTATACTTACTATGTGACCTTGGACAAATTATATAATCTCTATGTGCCTCAGTTTCCTTAATTATAAAATAGAGATAATAACTATATCTCTCTCACAGGACTGTTGTGAGAATTAAAATACGCATAAAGTTCTTAAAACAATATATGGCATAGTATAAACTCATTAAGAATAAGTTGTTATTATTATCAGTATCTATCCTGCCCAAAAAAACTTTCATTGGCTCATCATTGCCCAATAATAGCAACCCATGATGGACTATATCATGTGAGAAGGATTTTGCACTCATTAGCTGTAACTTCTAAAGCACCACCATAGAACACTATTACCACCATTTTCCAGATGAGGAAATCAAGGCTCACTCAGCAAGGTTAAGAAACTTGCCTGAGCTCATCTGGCTAAGAAGTAAACCCTCAGCAATCTGATTCCAAAGTCTATGGAGTTCACTACAGTGGCAGCGTAAAAACAGAGAGAGGTCAATGGGTTGAGGATATGTTTAGAGATACATCATTGCTTTCGGTTTGGGGGGATTTTTTCCTTCCTTTTTTGTTTTGTTTTATTATGCATTGAATATTACATTAAGTTGTCAGTTGACAAGAAACCATTACATGGTGAAAGATTAGGGAAGAGCTGGAAAATAAAACTGTATTTAAAAAAGAAATATTAAGATTATTATATAGGTCAGAGTGCTGAGCTGTGATGAATCTACTTCCAAAATAGATTAAAACAATAATTGCCTAGGAAAATAAATGAGAGAAAAAAAATCAACTTGAAAAAAACACTGGCTGTCCATACAGAGGAAAAAAATATATTTTTACTCCTTTCTACCCTCTGGTGGCTACACATTACCATCCAAAGTTTGTCATTTTTGCAGCCTTGGGTAGGATGGCCATTTACCATTCCCTTTAGAAATTCTACTAACACAAGATTTAACTAAAATGATATTGGATTAAAAAAAAAAGTGAGTCCTCCCTATTTCTTGAAAATGAATCTAATCCTGATAAAAACATATTCATGAGAGGTCAGAATATTTATATTTTTGTTACAACTCCACAGAATTACCTATAACTGTACTGGTACCCCACTTGCTTAATCACATCCTGATTCCACAGTGACAGATGCCATAAACAAACACTGTTCTGCCTTCTGTCTTTTTTTTTTTTTTTGCTTGCTTGCTTTTGTGTGACGCAAGCAGTATCAAAAATCTGTCCTTCTAGTAAGTTTTATGTCCTTTCACAAACTGCTTCCTCCTTAAACTATGACAACTACAACCAAAAATGTCTTCTGTTCTTTAATTTTTTTTTTTTAATTGGGAAACAGTGTGTTTTTCCAGGACCCATCAGCTCCAAGTCAAGTAGTTGTTTCAATCTAGTTGTGGAGGGTGCATCTCAGTGGCCCATGTGGGAATCAATCCTGCAACCTTTTTGTTATGAGCACTACAGCTCTAACCAACTAAGCTAACCTGCTGTCCCCTCTTCTGTTCTTGTTTCTTTTTCCATCTTCAGAGCAGAGGCCTCAAACTAGAGAAAACATTACCTGACTTGGAAATGCCCAACACTCCTCTGCAACCCCACATTTCAGTCAACTACCCCAAATCCTTTTGAAAAAGTATTAGATATAAATAGATATATTTGATGGCACTATACTACTCACCTCTCCACGTCTAGTCCCTTTCCAGGTTCCCTTTTAGATGTCTTCCTTTTCTGTCTCCAGTTGACCTCAGCGGGGGACTGCTCCGTTTCAATTCATCACACTTTGTCATCAATGGCTTTGGATTCAGCCACTTTCATCCAGAGCTGGACATCAGGCAACATCTAACCAAAGCGAGGACCGGGGGCCTAATGCACACAGGGGAAAGACCCGCTGTCCAGTCTGATAACGTAGATTGGCATTCTTGCTAAATGTTTAATCTTGAAATCATTTAATTTTTAATACCATCCCTGAAAACAGCTGTTTCCAGTCAGGAAGCGCGCTAAATAAACTATCTCTGGAAGGTCACGGGAGACCACTCCAGACAGGAAGTTCTGTAACCCCATCCCCCACCCCCAGTCACCAATTCTCCAAGATTTGGGGCTGGAGTGGAATCTGAGAAAAACCTGAATTCAGAAACTAGACCAATGACTTTGTTCCGGTACATCCCTGGCCCTAGGAGATATCCAGATTAGAGATATGGGGGCAAGGTGCGAGGAGAGCTATCCTGGGGCTTTTTCCTCCATTAAGCCTGAAGCCCTCTTAGCAGGGCCAAAAGCGGCCATTTGCAGTCTCTTCAAAGAGAAGCTGGAGGTGTCCTTCAGCCGCCTTGGAGCCTGCCTGATTGAAGGATCCTGACCCTCTTTTCACAGTATTGAACGCTAAGCGAGAAGTCCGCTGCCATCAGAATGCCTCCCTAGCGGGCCCTTCCCCCTACCTCTCGCGACCAGGCCATCTTTCCTCCACTCTCGAGTCCCTCAATACTTAGCCTCCCGCCCAAAGCGCTCCTCTTCCTGTGATTGGCTCTCCCAGGAGCTTTCGGCCAATGGGGATGACGTATTCTGACAGACGTAAGCCCGAGGCCTGGGGAGGAGGAAGGACGTCGGCCCCGCGACGCGCAGTGCGCGAGGGCAGCGGTGCGAGGCCTGTGGCGCGAGTCCGTGTCCTCAGACGGCGCTCCCTGTCATCACCTTCCAGTGCATGAGGTTGCCGAGTGCCGCAGCCGGACAAGGGCACTTGTGCGTGACTGCAGAGACCCTGTGGCTGGAGCTGGTGGTGAGGGTGAACTCTGAATTCGGGCCTACGGGATACCCACGCTCCATTCCCAGAAACCTTTGCGCCAAGGCGGTCTCTTAAAAGGGTTGGGCCAGGGCGCCCGGAGCTTGTGGGGCCGCCCAGCTTTGCAGGGCCTTCCCTGAAGCCCTGCTTTCTCTGCCAACCCCGATTCCGATTCCTTTCGCCCTGACCGGGAGACGAATTCTCAGGCGATTCACCCACCTGTGCTGCTTTCTTTGAAAATCTTCCCTGCAAGAGGCTGGACATAGGGAGGAAGCAAGGCAGTCTGGACAGAGGACCCAAGCACAGAGAGAACGGCAGGAGCAACTCCTGCTGAAGAGCTAATCCAGGTTGGGTCTGGTGGCAAGGCCAGGTGCTGGCGGATTGGGAACCTTCCCCAGGGCCTCAGTTTGGGCCCTTGCAACAGCTGCCAACCTCAACCCCCATCTCTCTGGCTGTGATGGGAATTGAATCTACTTTTTTTTTTTTCTTCTTAAGATTTTGTACTGGGGAATTGGGGGGATGGATGGGAACAGTGCTGGGGAATTGGGGGAGGGGAACAGACAAGTTGTTCTTTTGTTCTTCAGTCCAGTTGTGGAGGACGTTGCTTCACTGGCCCATGTTGGTAATATCATTGCGCTGTTCCCGGGTGAGACAGATCAGTCGCTGGCCACTGGAGCCTCACTGCAGCCTATGCCGTCCCTGGGGACTCTCTGCAGCCCAGCTCCAGGTCGAGCTGTTGTTCACCATCTTAGCTGTAGAGGGCAGTGTCACTGGCCCTCATGTGGGATCTGAACCGGGGCCCTGTTACTCAGAGCTGACGTCCCAAGCCAACTTTTAACCAATATGCCACTCGGCCGGCCCTGAATCTACTGTTTCTTAATTTACCTTTTCACTCTTTTTTCCTGGTAGTTTGACGTGAACTCTTCGGATCCTTAGTTCCACCTGACAGAAAACAGCATGCCAGGAAAGGAACACCAGCTGTGCAGTGGATGAAACCGGTTTCAGTGCAAAAAGCTGGAAGTGTAGTTAGCCTTAAGTCAGACTATCCAGTTTGTTTTAAGAGCGGTAGAATGCTTAATTATCCTTGCTCCATTGTTAGCCAGGTAATCAAACAGACTGACAAACAAACCTAAAGGTCAAATTCTTCGCCAGTTTCAGGTGGAATCAGGCTTGCTGTGGTCAAGAACATCTGACCCAAGGGTGGCAATGTTCTTATTTCTGTGCAAGACCTTCCTACCAAGTCCAGCAGCTTTTCTTTACTGTGCACCCTCTGCTGGTTAGTGTGGTAGAGTGAGCTCAGAGAAAAGGTGTGTACACTTAAGTGAGAATTTTATATCAGGATTTTTGCTTAAGTGTTAAATTGAGGATTATATCCATGGAACTCAGAAGTGTGGTGTTCAGGAAGAATAGGAGTAGTCAGCACTGTAGGAGTTGAGTCTCAGTGGTAATATGAATGATGAAGGTTTAAGAGTAATAACCGCTACCGTGGGGGGCGGGGGGGTGATAGTTATTTTGTGCCAGGTATACACAGTGCTAAGCAATTTTACCTGCATTGACACATTTAATCTTTAAAAACAGCCCTATGAAGTAACTACTGTTATTCCCATTTCATAAATGAGAAAAGTGAGACTCAGAGAACTTGGGTCATTTACCTGAGATTCAAATCTAGGCTTATCTCTGAGCTCCCTACATGTAACCACTGTGATATTTTTTCTTTTAGATACCATTGGCATCATTTCTGGGCTTATGGCTCCCAACTCATGCTATAATCTCTCACTTTTAAAAATTTCCCTGCCATTTCAAAGACAAAAAAAACCAAAATAACCATGGTTCTGAAATGTATTTTCCCTCACCCACAGGAATCTGATCCGTGAAAACCTAGGAGGTTTGTTAACAGACCAACATGTTTTCTCCTGCTAGTTCAAAAATCCTATACAGGAATCCCCGATTCCTCCGCTTAGCTTTTCTGCAGCTCCATCACCAGCAGCAGAGTGGAGTGTTCTGTGATGTCCTTCTGCAGGCAGAAGGTAAGAGACTACCGCAGGTCCTTGAATAATGTCCTTTCATTCAACATTGTTTTGTTATAACATTAATGAGGGAAAAAAAATCGATTCTGGCTAGGGCCACTATCTGTGTGGATTTTGCACTTTCTCCCCATATCTGCGCAGGGTTTCTCCAAGTGCTCCAGTTTCCTTCCACATCCCAAAGATGTGCATGTTGGGTGAATTGGCAGGTCTCAATTGTGCTAATCCGAGTGTGTGTGGGGGTGGGGGGAGGTAGGTGCCCTGTGATGGAAGGGCGCCCTCTCCAGGCAGGATTGGTTCGACTTGAGCTCTGAGCTGCCAGGATAGGCTTTGGCCCCCTACGACCCTGAACTGGAATAAGCATATTAGAAAATAACTACCTGACTTGTTTTTACTAATCTTTCTTAAATGTATGCATAGCTCACATTTATTTCAATGTTTAGTATTAAAAGTGTTTTGGTTCTTTATTTAGAAGTTTGGTGACATTTTTGTGACCAGAAATACGCTGTACAAAACTTAACTCTTGTTTGTATCAATTAGCCTATGGTAAAATTGGTTTCTTTATAGTGGTTTCACTTAAAGTTGCAGTTTCTAAGAACCTTTCGATGACATTAAGTGAGGACTTACTGTAGTGGGGACTCAATTGAAAACTCTCCATAGAATAAGATAAAATGAGTTTAGGACCAAGGAGTGGAGTACAAAACCAGAAAAAAAAATGTGTTGTTAATGCTTTTGAGCACTGTAAGATATTTGGTAATGAGCTGTTTGTTTCTAGGACAGTTACTCTTTTCAGGTGTTGAAAATGAGTCTCTGCTTTTTCTCTTGAAAAAAATGAAACTAATTGTAAAGTTTTTTTACAGTAGAAATTCTATAAAGCATGAATAAGATAATGCGATGGTTGTGAAGATTGAGTTAACACACGTAAAGCACTTAGAACAGTGCTTTTAATGTACTAAGCACAATATGAGTATGTGTTACTTATAGATGAAACTATTATGTTTTTTTCTTGTCTCCAAATTGATGGTTTCTGTTCATTGTTGCTAGACCTAAAAATACGTTATTTCCACCTCTTCTCTTTACTTGAAATGTTAAATCAGCATGAGGTAGAGCCTGGTATGGTGTAAAAGGCCCAGTACTACGAGTCAAGAGTTTAAGTCATAGCTTTGTTACTTAGTAACTAAGTGACAAATGGGCAAATGCTCATTTTCTTCATTTATCAAAAAGGATTATGACAACCATTATTGTGTAGCACTCTACAGTTTACAGAGTACACATACTGTAGTGTCTCTTATAACAACTTTGTGATATAGATGTTATATGGTTCCGGTTCTAGAGGTGAGTGAATTGAGGCCTAGAGAATTATATGACTTGCTATTAGTTCGCTTTGTAAGTGCAGAGTTGGGATTCATTCCTTAATTCAAAGTAAACAAGAAAGTATCAATTACCTGTTATGTGCTAGTACACTGTATTGGCATAGCCATAAAGTATATATGAAAACAAAAAGTCTTTCCTTATAAGGAATCGTGTAAGGGGAGGACATTCAAATAACCAGTGTATTCAAGTAACTGTGCAGTATGATAAAGAACATATTAGGGTAGGTATAGGCTGATATACAGCATCCTTCACAGACTTGAGGTTGAGGGACAGGGATTAGGGATATTTTCTTCGAGGAAATAACCCTTAGATGAGGTCTGAATGACAAATAGAAGTAGGAGGAAGTGGGGAAATATTTTCCCACGCAGACAGCAGCATATAGAGCAGCGGTTCTCAATCTTCCTAATGCCGCGACCCCTTAATACAGTTCCTCATGTTGTGGTGACCCCCAACCATAAAATTATTTTCGTTGCTACTCTATAACTGTAATTTTGCTACTGTTATGAATCATAATGTAAATATCTTTTTGTTTTCCGATAGTCTTAGGCGACCCCTGTGAAAGGGTCATTCGACCCTCAAAGGGGTCGCAACCCACAGGTTGAGAACCGCTGATATAGAGAATTAGAGACATGACCAGGGATTTGTGAGTGGCTCATTATGGCTACAGTGCAAAAAACAGGAAGTGTATTGACCAGATATTGCTAGAGAAATTAGCAGCAGTCACGTAAGGTCTGAAGTGTTATGCAAAGGAAGTAGGTCTTGTTCTCAGAACACTGGAAATTATATTTGAAGGTTTTAAGAAGGTCATGATCAGATACCTGTTAGAAACAGCACTCAGGCTGCATGACAAGAATTATTGGATTATTCTTGAGCACAGATAGGAGGCTGTTTTGTAATCCAAAACAGAAGGAATGGTGGCCTGAACTAAGGCATTGAGAGAGTTTTCTGGCTTTTAAGCTATTAAATTTATACTTGTTGCAGTTAAGAGCATAGACTCTGCAGCTAGACCCTCCTGGGTTTAAATTTTGTTTGTGCTACTTACCACATAATTGTGGGCACATCACTTAACTATGCCACAATTTACTCAACTATAATAATAGCTACTTTATAGGGTTCCAGTAAAGATTAAATGAATACTAGTAAAACCCTTAGAACAATACCTGGCACATAATAAGGACTCAAGAAGTATTAGCCTTTTTTTCCCCCCCCCCAAGACTTTATTGGGGAACAGTGTTGGGGAATTGGGGAAGGGGAACAGCCAAGTTGTTGTCCTTCAATCTTAGTTGTAGAGGACTCAGCTAGCTCAGCTCCAAGTCCAGTTGCCATCCGTCCGCCCATCGGCAGCTCGTGGCCGCTCAGCTCAAGGTGCCGTGTTCAGTTGTAGTTCTGGGTGGGCATAGCCCACCATCCCATGTGGGAGTCGAACTGGCAACCTTGTTGTTAGGAGCACATGCTCTCACCAGCTGAGCCATCCTGTCACCTGTTGGCAGCTCAGCTTGGGCACAGCTAACTGGCCCATGTGGGAATTGAACTGGCAACCCTGTTGCTCAGAGCTGGTGCTCTTAATCAACTGAGCTACTTGGCCGGCCCCAAAGTATTAGCTTTTTTAAAATTAATGTTTGATTAGATGCAGTGGGTAAGGGAGAAGGAAGAATCAAAGATGACTTCTAGTGCTCAGGCTTGGGTAATTGGGTGACTGTGATGCCTTATTTTGAAAAAATGGGAGGTTTTGGAGGACGGGAAATGACAAATTCGTTTTGTAGAAAGGTTGCATTGGAGGTACTTGTGGGACATCAATGTAGACATGCAGGCAATCACATGTCTCAAGAAAGATATCTGGGCAGAGGTAGGACCCTGGAGTCATCAGCAAGACTTTGGTAATTGAAGCCATCCATATCCAAAGCTCATGACTTTTCTGTTAGACCACAAGCAGCTTCTATAAAACTTTTTAAATTCTCGTGAGTCACAAAAACTTATTCAGCAAGTACCTGATCCCCTAGTCAAGCTCTGGCTATCCCTAAGTGAGCAAGACAGACAGGCATGGTCTCTGTCCTCACAGAGCTCAGTCTAGTCAAGGAGATGGGCAATCCAGATAGCTACGTGCTGTGATAGCAGCTACAGCACCTCTCTGTGCCCAGGAGCACCTGACCCAGACACAGGGTAGAGTGGGGGAAGGCTTTCTGAAAGAAGTGATGTCTAAACTACATTTTGAAGGATAAAAACTGAGTGAGCTAGATAATGGCAGAAGGTTCCAGGAAAGCAAAAGGAACAAATTTCTCCTAAATTTCCATGGAGAGAAATTGAGAGAAGGGGCAGCCTTTTGGGGTATCTGCTCGGCTCAGGAACATGACAGTCTGCGTGAGATAACAGTGTTTGGGTTTCCCCCCAGGTGAGGCAGTCCCCGCCCATTGCTGCATCCTGTCTGCCTGCAGCCCCTTCTTCACCGAGCGCCTTGAGCGGGAGAGGCCAGCTCTTGGTCGGAAGGTGGTGCTGGAGCTGGGGGGCTTGAAGATCAGGATACTTAGGAAGCTGATAGATTTCTTGTATACCTCAGAGATGGAAGTATCTCGAGAAGAAGCCCAGGATGTGCTTTCTGCTGCCCGTCAGCTCCAAGTATCTGAGCTAGAATCCCTTCAGCTAGAGGGTGGGAAGTTGGTGAAGGCCCCTCAGGGCAGAAGACTGAACCGGGAGTGCTTACAACCTCCAAGTGCTGCACCAATCTCTGCCAGGGTGGTGGCATCCAGCCACCACCCTCGACCGCCACTGCCTGTTCCCCAGACTCCCTGTCCTCTTGGGGCAGTGAGGTTGAAGTCGTCAGGGACGGAGGAAGGGTCCCAGGACAAGAGTGACCGACAGAATGCAGAGAACTTGTCTGACACTCTTGTGCTCAAGAGGAAGGCCAGAGCCTGCCCTCCTCCACCAGAAAAAAACTCTTCACCATCAAGCAACAGTCAGGGGCCTGAACAGAACAAGAGTCCTGCAGCTCTTTCCCCCGCCAGCGTGGACCCCTCTGTGGATGAGCAGCTATTGCCCAGAAAGATCAGACTGAGTCGTTCAAAGCCATCTCCTGATGTCTGTGTACCCAAACCTTCTAGCATTTTAAGTGGACCCAACTCAGTGCCTGCAGCCCCTGGCCGGCGTCTTTGGCGACAAAAAAGTATAAAGAAAGAAGTACCAGAGGACAAGCAGAAACCAGGGAGAGTTAATCTTCTACAGAGCACCCCAAGCCCATCTGGCCTTGGAAAGACGGGCGGGAGTAAGAAGCGGAGCCCTGAAGTCAGGGCATCTAACTCGGACTCGGCTGCAGAGGAGGGGCAGGTTGGGAGAGTGAAACTCCGTAAGACTGTCAACGGGACCTGCTGGGAGGTGGTGCAAGAGCCTCCCCTCAAAAACTCTCAAGATAGTCCTCAGATCCCAGAACCTGGAGACTCAGGAGAGCGGCCAGGGATTCAGCCATCCTCGGTTAACCTGCAGGAAGTGTCATCTGCTACAACAGACCTGTGTCAGGACTCCCCACTAGTGTGCTCTAGGCTACAAGACATTCTTTCTGCTAGCCACTCCCCAGGCCCCCCTGTGAAGTCTGAGTTTGGGTCCAGTCCAGAGCTGGCAGGGAAGGAACCTGGGTTCGACGTCGACTGCAGAGAGCCATATTCATTTGACACAGGCCTGCTCGGGCAGCCCTGTGAAGCTGAGGAGTACCGAATCACAAGTGCCGCTGCCACCAGTGAGCTAGAAGAGATCCTGGACTTCATGCTGTGTGGCTCAGACATTGAACCACCTACAGCGTCTCTGGAGAGTCCCAGACCTGAGGGCTGCAGGACCCCTAGTTACCACCTGACAGACACAGGAAAGAACTGGATCGAAGGGGAAGAATGGTATTTACCAGACATGGAACTCTGGCCCCAGGAGCTCACAGGATTGGAAAAGGAACCTGTTGGTGAGAACAAAGAGCTAGTCGAGTCCCTTAACCCCCTTGTCATGCCCTCTGAGATGAGTGAAGGGGAGGTGCTTTCAGTAGAAAGCTCTTGGACTCAAGACCTAGAGATTACCAGCTCTGAGCAACTGGATGATCAGAGAGACAAACTTGTACACACTGACTCCCTTGACCCTCCCCAAAAGTCCTACGGAGACCTCTCACCTCCTTGTTCAAACTGGGCACAGACTGGGCTGGAAGTGTCCCTGACTATGGATGAGGTATTGTACCCTGCTCCAGAAGCAGGCAAGGAGGTACTGAGCAACTCTGAGCTGTTGGACCCACTTCCTGCCAGCCCACAGGAGGAAGCGATTGATGTGGTAGACTGGACATCAGAGGGAAAGTTGGTGCCCACCAGTATCCCCTCCGTATGGCCTGACCCTTCCTCAGAGTCAGAAACAGAGGTAGACATCATAACGTAGTGGAGTGGGGAAGGCAGTTTAAGGGCACTGGGAGGATGGAAAATGTTGGCTGGCAAAAGGTATTGGCAGAGAGGCTAGCACATATCCTGTCCTCCCCTCCTCAGGCTTTGGGAGTTAGGCATAAGTCAAGTAGTACCATGGGTAGAAAATTATGAATTTGAACCATCTTGTTTCCTTACAATCTATTTTACAGTTAATGACAAACAAGTGAAATAATAAGCCGTGTGGTCCCCAACTCTAGTGGATCATAGGTAATAGCCAAGGCCAGGTTTCCCAGGTTATGAGGCACTGCTAATTCAGAACAAATTACCACCCTCCATGGTAGGAGTTTGATGTATGAGAAAACGTTCCAGAGGGTGTGAAGTGGTGCTGGAGTGGAACACAAAGTGGGTGGGAGTGACAGGACGTGGTCCAGCACCTTACGTGTGGGGCTTATTCACTACCAGTATGGGAAATCTAGCCAAAACCTCCACAGGGGCCAGGAACAGGTACTTCCATCATCACTTCTAAGAAGTGAGTTGAAAAGATAGTTGCTTTTTAAAAAAATAAATTACTTTTCCCATTTTTACAAGTATTTCCATCGTTTTTACAAGTATTTCACATGCTCTACCAGAGAACCTAGGAGTTGCAGGTTATTTGGTGACCTCAGACTATGAAAAAAAATAAGGGACCAATCCATTGCGTAAGGCTGGCTTTGTTTACCCCTTACCATAAGATTAAGTTTTATTTTATTACTCAAATACTTTATTTCAACTTTTATTAAACCAAATCCAAGAACTTCTCAATGCCTTACTAGAGGGTTGCCTCACAACTGAACCATCGTTTCTGGAGGGGTAGAAACCATAGCTTCAGGCACATGACTGAAGTTTGGCCATGTTCCGTCATAAATGCTCCAACACCACCAGGGACAGAAGGCTGTGAAAATGAGGGGGGAAAGGTTAGAGAAGGGATCCAGACAATCATATAGCCTGAGGAAGACATGCCCCGTCCCCAACCCTTGAACCCCACACTCAGGAGAGCTCAAGGATTGCATCTTCCCCCATCTCAATCAGCATATCAAGTGCCTGACCACATGCCAAAGCAGGGTCTGAATGAAGCACTAGGGATAAGACAGGGTCAAACCCATGTGACCAGAAGTGAGTACTGTAATGCAGTGTTATCACATGGGACTATTAACAGGCCATACTAGGAATAAACACGGTAGGAGTAAGCACACCAGAAGTTACACAAAAAGATTTTGCTAATAAAAGGGGAAAATCACGACCCATATAAATAAACACATGTCAATGATTTTGTTTTTGTTATAAAGCAGAGAACGGATGGGACTTGACTTAACCACTTCAAAGAATCAAAACACATGCCATCAGAGATGTGGAAAATGAATTTTTTAACAAAAATACAAAAATGGTCCATAGCTCCAGGACATTAGTTAACTGTATCTTCAAAGGACATAAATTGCATTTCTATAAATCATTACATTACCATCAGTTCTACAACTTAGCTCAAGGACGATTAAATGAAACCTGGAGGGTAGCAAAGGGCACACTAGATAGGAAACTGATTTGTTTTTTACGATTTCCGTTTTTTTCTACCAGTAAAAGGGAAGAGTATTCCCAAACAGAGAAAATACTGAGGACAGTTCGAGTTATGAAAAAACGTAGCTCCTGTGTGAAATGCGGATAACAGGGCTGCTTCCAAAATAGCCACGAGACCAACCCAATCCCTCCCTAATCCCCGGGCCCACTTCAAACCTCAGCATGAGGACTTCTGCCCAAACCTCCCTACGAAAGGTACTTCTTCAGCTCCTCCACCACCTCTGGCGGGTCGGGGAACTTGAGTTTGCGTGGGGGCCCCTTCTTAATCCCAGTCCAGAGCTCCGCACCTGGGAAAAGACCGAATGAAGTTACTAATCTCCCCGCGGTTTCTGAGCCCAGCCCTTCCTCCCCTCGGACTCATGCCTTCTCCCCCCAGACCCGGATCCCCACTCACTGCTGCCGTCCGGGCGCAGCAGCGTCACCTCGAAGCTGCCCCGCCGGGGCTTGGCCGGGTTCACCTTCACTGCAAGCTCGGGGGCCTCCAGGCGCAGCGCCTGGCTCAGGGCCGCGGCGTTGCGCCCGTAGACGCGTCAACTCGTGCTACGGAGAGACGGAGAGGGTCAGAGACGGGGGCCCTGGGTCTGCGACGCCCTTGCCCCCATCCCCGTGACTCTCCAGTTCCCTCACCAATGCTCGATAACCACGGTCGCTTCCTCCACTCCATTCTGGCCGCCAGCCAGCTTCTCCCGCTTGTCGGCGGCCGCGACCACCGCCGTCTCGGCCTTCCGCTTCCTCCCGCGGGAAGCCATGGCGCCTGGAGCCCGGCCCAGAACCAAGCCGACCTGGGGCGGGAATAGGGTGCAGACGTGGCCACTGAGCGGCCACAGAACAGCGCACTGCCCCACTCCGAGATCCAAACCGCAGGCCAGAAAGCTCGGCTCCCAGAACAAAACCTTCCAATCAGCGGAAAGCCCGGCGCCCGCGAACACGTGGACGGAAGGCGGGACCTCCCGGCACGGCCACTCTGCACGCAGGGTGGGGGAGGTACCGGGAGCAAGACCGAACCACCAGCGCCTGGGAGGGGGTGGTGAGCACAGCAGGGGCGCGAACTAGGTTATCTCAAAACAAGACTGGCTGCTGGTTTTTCTGTAACAGCGCGTCGGGCTAGTGAACACCATGAACTCAACCCCCAGCCCTCAAAACCTCCTCCCTGGGACCCGCGGACCAATCCCGAATCAAGTCTACAATATAAGTCGGTGCGATCGGTACTGGGTTTATGGAAACTGGCCTTCCCCAACTCGCCCCAATCCTGGGGACCAATGCCTGGCATTTGGTGAAACTAATCAGAATGGCGTTTGAAGTTAAGGAGGAAGTAAAGAATTCCTCTGCAGTTGCCTGGGTTTTTTTAGCTGTTGGCGGCTCATCTCGGCCGGGAATCAAACCCACGACCCCGTCGCTCAGAGCACTCACACTTGAGCGAGCTCTTAACCAACTGAGCCACTCGGCTGGCCGTTGCCTGACTTTTTAACACGCAAGGATAAAGGCACAATCAAAAGGAAATCCCAGTCTCTTTATTATGGGAAACCATCAACTAACTGGGTGTGGGGGGATAGATAGGAGGGTAAGTGAAACCCCAATCCTGCCCAGGGGGGCTTTCTTCCCCAGGCCCACCACGCCAAAGGAAGGTCTCAAACCTCTATTCCCCTTCCTCCCGGTCTCCATCAAACATTATTCAATACTATCTTCATGAGAAAACCCTGCGGTTAACGGTTTCTCCTTGGGACCAGTGACAAGATTAGGTTTATATTTTCTAATGAAGGCCACAGACCAAGCCAGAAGGGCCTAAAGAGGTTAGGGTCCTGGGAAAAATCTTAGCGTTGATTCTGTACCCTGGCATCTTATATTAGGGTTTAAGTAGTCTGTGTATGTCCACTAAGGAATAATGGAGATGTGAGTGGCGGACAGCACTTGACACACTGACCCAAGTTTGGAAGGAAAGCATTTCCTCCTCCATCACATGAGCTATCTCCCTCCAGTGAAACAGCTGGCCACTGCAGTGGAGGCCTTCCTGGAGGAGTACCTGTCAATTCCCTGGATGCTTCTTTAAAACCAGAAGCAGCACCCTGTCCTACCCAGGCACAGCCAAACAGGGAAAACATAAATAAAAGGCAGAGGCCTCGGGCTTGTGGTTACAGAAGGGGCAGGGCCTCAAAGGTGCCGGGGATTGACCAGAGGCACTGACAAGGCAGGGAGCCTATTTGTCCTTCTTGCTTTCCCCATCTGGCACTACTAAGGGAGTTGGGGCCACAGGCTGCTCCTCAGGAATATTATCTCCAGCCTTCGATAGCTTCTTGGCCCGTTGATACAGTTCATTCAAGCTGAATTCTCGGATCACGTTCTCCTGCACAAAAGAGATGCATACATCAGGGTTCAAGTTGGAAAAGGAGACTTCAGACCTGGGAAGTAAGACGTATTTAGACGCAGTTTAGGAAAGGAAGAGCCTAAATCTCTTTTTTGGGTACCTGGAAAAGTCAACTTAATATTTAAATACCTATTATGTGCAAGTCACTGCGAGCACACGATCTAATGTAACATTTAAAACAACCCTGTGAGCCAAGTATTACTGTCTCCAATTTATTGCTAAGGAGCCTAAGGCCTACAGACTGTAGGTATAAGGGCCTTTGAGACGGAATCTTAACTAATAATTGTTTCCCAATACTCGCAGGTCTCGCACATGGTACAAGAATAATATAAATTTGCTGAGTGAATTCATGAAAGAGGTCTAAAAACGAGTCCACACTCTCAAAGCTTGTGGGCAAATGGCAGAGCTAGGAATCAAACCCAGGGTGGGCTCCTTCTGCAAACCACTGGCCCACTCTTTCCTGTACCTCAGAGAAAGTCCAAGAGACAGCTCGTCCTTTTTTGTCAATCTGTGGCCGCCGCATGACCTCCTTGCCACCTTGGAACAGGATCAGGGTAGGAAGCTGCTTGGTGAGAGGTGATGTGCTCACTTTGTACCTACAGGACCCAGAAAGTACTCTGTAAATGCATCTGCATACACCACTCCAAGTGATTCCCTGCTTAGACCCTCTGCCTAGGCCCTTACATACCGTGTACTAACATCAGTGTAGCGTCCAACGTCCACCTTCCCAAAATTGAGCCCTGTACAGTTGTACCTGAGAATATATGATTTAACATAATGAAAGAAGAGAGAATGGATCAACAGAAGAGGAAGTACAGCTATTGGGGGGGGTCGGGGGGTGCCTTTGGTTGCAGTGTGCAAAAATCAAGGCCAAAAACAATGAGAGGGAAGGTATGACATCTCAATTTCCATCCTCCCTCTCTTTGCACTACTCACTTGAGGGAGAGGTCTGCATAGATTGGAGCAAATGATTGGCAGTCACTAGACCAATTGGCAAAGAACTCCACAATCCAAGTGACCCTCTTGTCCCGCTCGAGCTCTTCCTGCCACATACAGGGAAGAATCAGTGAGCTGGATCACACAGGCTCCTGGAAAGGTCCAGCCTTAGCATCTAATTCCTCGTCCTGGCTTCCCCTCTCCACCTCCCCTAGCTCCCACAAAGAACCACAGTGCCCTTGACTTCCATTCTGAAGCACTGTTGCTCCTCCTAGTGAGTAGAAAGCACAACTGCAGAATTACCCACAAGTACCCGAGAAACAGAAGGGCGGATGAACACTCACATCAATGGTTTTATCATTGAAGTACTTGATGTATTCAGGGCCCATGTACAGAGGAGGTTTGCACGTCATCACGAACACTAAACAGAAAAAAGATGTCGGAGGAAACATATAAGGCCTCAGGGAGGGGATTTACTTTCAAACCAATTCAAAGATTTCAAGCACCAAAGAACACACTTTATGGGCATTCACAGACCACGGACACATTCCCTTCCTGTTAGTCTCCACAGATTCTTATCGTCTGAGCCACACACATAATTAATTAGGTACAAGATATGGAAGAAAGGTATGGAGAAACTGGCTGGGGACTGGATTTGGTTCCCACAACCCCATCTTGTAGTGTCCTTACCTATGCAGAGTGTGATGTAAAGCAGGCCCATGCGAATATCCAGGCGGAAGAAAAGAATTGCATTGGCCACCTTACTAAACATGAAGATGTTGCCTATATGCTGCTCCACAGTGACTGAAACACAAAGATGCGACAGGTCAGGTGGGGCTGCATGTTCCTAGAGCCCATTCTTTGTCCCTTTATCTGGAGTACTGTGAAATGGGAGGCAGGGAGGGGGATAAAAGCCTAAGATGGAATTCAGCCTTGGCATGGAACGAGGGACAAGTTCACCAGGTAACGCCCCTCTCCTAACATGAACGGAAGCGCCTGGGGGGGCGGGGCTTCGGGCCTGCCCCTGGGCAACCGAGAGGGAGGCTGAACTCACTGGATCTGCGGTTCTTCATCATCACAATGGCACTGAGAAACATCAGGATCTCTACTTCTCTCTGGAACAAAACCAAAGTGACAGGAACGCCGTCAAAGAGACGATCTGGATGGGAAAGGGAGCCAAGTATGGGATAAAAACCAACAGAGATGCAAACTGGGAATGGTGACAGTAAAGATGTAACTGCTAAGGCAAAGTGGGAAAAACACCAGGCAGAAGACCTAGGTTCAGGCTCTGTCACAAGCTGGCTGGTGCCTTTCAGCAAATCACTTAACCACTGAGCTTTGGTTTTCTCGACTGAAAAATATCTGTTTCAAAATGCTATTGTGAAGATTAAGTGATAATGGGTATGAAAGAGCTGCATAAATATGGTATAAAACTGTGAGAGATTACAACCAACTCAGCTTGATCTTGGTAAAAAAAAAAAAATTTCCAAGGAAACGTCTCAGTAATATTCCATTTGCTTGGTTTTGCTTAAATCATTCCTCTCCATCCAATATGCATAGTGATAATCCATGCATCTTTGATATAATTTGAGAGGTTAAGGAAGCCTTTTAAGGGCTCTCAAAGGCCCTTTTCAGTACCCTTGGCTTATGCTCTTTCTCACATTCTAGAATGTAAGCTCCACTGGAGCAAATTGAGACAGACGATACACATGACAAAGAAACAAGATCATTTTAAAGAGCAAAGACTGCAATGAGGAATAACAAGGGCCACGTGAGAGAAAGCGTAGGAGGGCAACTATAGATGGAATGGTCTGAGGCCGTCCATAGCTTTCTGTTTATAATACAGGGGCCCAAATCATTATTTCAGACAGAACCAATCAACTGGGATTTACAGTTAGGAATCAGGGACATATTTTAGCCTCAGTCTCCAACAAAAAGTAACTGACTGAATTTAGAAATGGACATGTAAAGTGGGAATTACAGAAGATGCAGGCCTTTCTAAATATTATACCTGAGCAGAGATTAGGAAGAGTTTTCACAAATGAAATTGGGTTAGAATTGGGACTTACAATTGTGGAAAGATTAATTTAAAAAGAGAACTGGTTAATCAGGAGACCAAAGATAGGACTAAAAGGAATATTCTCTAATGACAGAATGGGTCTATGGTGAATACTGGCTATGTATACTCCAAACCTTATTTCCTATTCTTCCTAAGCAGACTGCAGCTAGACAGACTCTCTTGGTCTCCTGGCATCTAGGTAGAACTGTGTGACTAACACTCCTGAATGGAATGTGAGTGGAAGTGATGTGACACTTCTGCACAGGCAGTAAGAAAGGGTCTGTCCCTGCATTCCAGCTTTCTTTCTTCATCTTCTGACTGGATGATACTGGGATAACCTTAAGGCCATGGGTTGAAGACGGTATGAGACTGGGTTCCCGAATAACTGTATGAAGCAGAGCCCCTCTGGTTGTTCTGCTTGTTTGTTCATTGTTTTAAAACTTTTTTAAAGGAAATTTCAAACAGACGCTAGAGAGGATACTGAAGGGTTGCAGAATATGCCACCCCGAAATATGCCACTTTGATAAAAGGATTATTTTGAGCCTAAAGACAATTTAGAAGAACTAGATACAAGAAAAGCTCCCTGTTCTCCCTGTTTTTGTCTAAAAGCAGGGCATAAATTTTCAAAGGTGTCCCTCCAACCTTCTCTCCCAGGAAGGACAAAAGTTAATCAAGAGAGATAACTTTAAACCCTATCGGCCAGAAGATAGCATCAGAAGAGTCTATATAACAAACTAGTCTTTATCTACCATTAGTTTACCTCCCCCCAGTTTGCTGCCCTTGGAAGCCTAAAACTGCATTCTTTGTCCAGTCAATTCTCCATAAATTTATTTTTCTTTGTTGAAGATGCTACATAAGCCAGAGTACTAAGCCAACTCTTTGAGTCACTCATTTCTCCCTGGGTATCTCCCAGGTATACATGAGGTATATATGTTAAGAGACTTCTGTGTCTTTTGTCTTGGATTAATCTGTCTTTTATTACAGTGGTCTCAGCCAGACCTCAGTAGAACAGAGGGAAAATTATTTTTCTTCCTCTACAATACTTTAATGAACCTCTATTACTCAGCTTCAACAGTAACATTTTGCCAAAATGCTTCCATTTCATCTATGCTACCCACTTTTTTTGCTGGAGAAACTTAAAGCAAATTCCAACTATATCATTTCACCTGTAAATACTTCTGTGTGTATCTCACAGATATGGACCTTTTTTTTTTTACAAACCAAAATACCATTTTCATACCTAACACAAAACCTTGGATTGTGAGTAACTTGGTTTGCGAGTGTTCCACAAGACAAGCAAACATTTCTAAAACATTTTAACATGGTAAACATGGTAACATGTCTTGCAATATGAGTACTTTGTTTCCAGAATGAATTATGCTGCAAACCAAGGTATTACTGTAATTCCTTAATGTCACCTAATACTTGGTCCTTATTCAAATGATCCCAGTTATCTCCAATTGTCTCTGTAAGGTTGCTTGTTCAAATCAGGAACAAGCAAGCAAGATGCACACATTGACTCTAGCTGATTAAGGTCTTCCTTAATCTCTAAAGGATACCTGCCCTTCTTTTTTATCGCAAGCTATTGGGTTGTTGGAAAAGTCATGACGCATTTTTGCAATGAAAAACATAGAAAAAATACATCATGACTTTCCCGACAACCCAATAGTTATCTGTAGAAGAAATTGAGTCAGTTGTACTGTCAACTTTCCCGCTTTCTGAGTTTGGCTGCTTGCATGCTTATGGTATTTGTTCTGATGATGATCTATCTATCTCCCACATTTCTTGTAAAGTGCAATGAAATCTAGAGGTTTGAATACAATAAAATCCAAATCTTTCACCAAAAATACATTGTAGGTGGTGTTAGATACTCTCTATTCCATCCCTTCAGAGGACATAGCAACCTTCCATCTGATGGTTTTAGCATCCACAGGTGATCATTGCCTAGATTTATTATTAGGGGGTTCTAGATGACTTTTAAATTCGATCATTCCTTCTGTATTTATTAGCCCAAATTCTTCTATTAAGAAACCAACATTCCCTTATTAATTATTTGGTTATGCTGAGACACTATATAGGAAAAGTAAACTGCTTGATTCTTAGTTTCTTTTTTTTTAAGCTGCGCCATTGTGCCACCTGTTGGCAGCTCAGCAGCTGCTCAGCTCAGGCTGGGACTCGAACTGCTGTTGCTCAGAGCTCAAACTCTTGAGTGAGCTCTTAACCAACTGAGCCACTCGGCCGGCCCCAGATTCTTTGCTTTTAAGAAAATAGAAATAAAACTTTTATTCTGTTAAGCCACTGAAAATTTGATGTTTACCTATTACTGCTAACATTATTTACTTTAATATCCTAACTTCCCAATCACCAAGGTGATTCAGTAACACACAGATTTTCCGGGAAAACACTGGGTATCAACCCTAAGTAGAGATGCTCTACGACTCACAATGAACCCGATAACCTATCATTAAGATTGAAAATATCATAAGTTGAAAATGTATTTAATACTATAAAGAAGAGTATCGGTTATTCACCCTCTTGTTGGCATGGGTAGCTGGGAGCTATGGCTCACTGACACTGCCCAGAATCATGACAAGAGTATCATAACACGTATTACTAGCCTAGAAAAAGATCAAAATTCAAAGCATGGTTTCTACCGAATGTATATCACTTTCACACCATCCTAAACCTGAAAAATCGTAAGTCGAACCATAGTAAGTCAAGGACCATCTGTAGTTTAAAAAAATTCTTGAATTGAATTAGTAGCAATGCATAGTATGACATTCACGCAAAAGATGGCGTTAATCAAATGAATGCTAGCGTCATTCATTGTATAATTTTAATATAGTTTTATCCTTTCTTAAATGTGTATACATTTTTTTGGCACTCTGTGTGTGTGTGTGTGTGTGTGTGTGTGTATTTTTTTTAAGAGAATTTTTATCAGTTTGTTTGAGCCCAAACTGATGGCCACCGCTGGGAAGCTAGACCTCAAATGCTCCCTCCACTTATATTTTTGAGTCCCATTTTGGTTAAAGTGGTATAGAATATCAGATAAAAATAGGATCTTTTGAAGTAGCATGGCTACACTTGAGCTAATTAATAATACTGTCTGGGAAAGGGCAGAGAAGTATGAAAGAGTAGGATGAAGGCTAAATGTAAGGGAGTGGATTCTGGTCAAGTTCAAGGCTTATTTTGGGGGAACTGGAAAAAAAACAAAAAAATCAGGGTTACCCTCCTTCCTCAGAACACAGATGCTGCTATACAGCAGAGGGCACAGAGCTTCAATTCATTTGTGTGGTCCCTTCACTCTTTTTTTTTTTTAGCTGAGCCATCCTGCCACCTGTTGGCAGCTCAGCGGCTGCCCAGCTCGGGCCATGACTCGAACCACTGTTGCTCAGAGCTCGCACTCTTGAAAGAGCTCCTAACCAACTGAGCTACTCAGCTGGCCCGGTCTCTTCACTCTTACTCAGGAAGTACAGCAAGAGGCTTGGGACAGATTTCTTTACAATGTTTTACAGTTCCTTTTCGATAAGCCTAACAATTTTATTCATTTTTCCATCCTCGGGATGCAGCACAAGTGCCTACTATACAGCGCTCATTCAGGAAATGTTAACTGAACTAAGAAATGGGTGATGAGTGTGCAGGTACTATGGCCAGAAGAGTGGTTTGCAATCCCAGTCACTCACTAGGTGTGTGACCTAGGGCAAGTCTCCTAATCACGCCGAGATCATTTCTCCACCAATAAAACGGAAATACTACTTGCCTTGTTTAATTACCCGGCTCCTTAAGTGGCTTTACATATGAGCAGCACTGTAAAAGACTGTACATACGTGTGTAGAGTTTGGGTAGTGCTGTCGACGAATATCAATGGTAAGATGGAAAGAACCCTGAACTCAAGAGTTAGAAGGCCCGGGCTGCTGTGCAGGCTAACCTGCTGTTTTCCCATCTTAATTAAACATGAAGAGATTTAGACTCGATGCCTGTCCAGGCCCTATGCTCTTAATGGTAAGTCTGCTACAGGCTCAAAACTTCAGGTGTGAGTTCTCAAAGAGGTGAACCTCGGGGCCTCCGGATGCAATCGGGGTGCGGGGTTGGGGGAGGACAGTCAAGGTCGCGGGGTCCTAAGGTGGGGGTCGCTCACCCAGTCAAAGTCACACGGGTTGCCATCTTCGCGTTGCGTGGGGAGAGTGTGGCAGACCGGGGGCAGCTTCCTCACGAGTAGGAAGGCAACAGAGAGCAGGGCAGACAGAAGGTAGTAAGGTCGGGCCAGCCACCGTGAAAGGCGCGGCACCGAATACACCAAAGCAATTAAAGGTGCCAGGACCGCCATCTTCTTGGCCCTGGGCACTAGCCGCTCTCCAGGGTCGGTAGGTCTGGCCCCGCCTCTCTAATCATTGAGACGTCCATTGGGCCTAGTTTCGGATGCACCGCCTCAAGACCCGGAAGTATATCTATGAGTGGACGCTACAGTAGGGAGAAACTGAAAAACTGATTTCATACTTTATTGGTCAACCTAGCTGTCGCTTTTTCCACCTAAGTCATTTTATTGGATATGCGACTGTTGCGAGCGGAAACAACAGAGAATTTAATAGGATTAGATAGCACTTCCTGAACGTGCTCATAAAGCGACGGAAGTAGTGGCCGGAAAAAAGTAGGCGGGTCCCGAGGCATCCAATGACAAGCGGCTCACGGAGGTACAACGTGAAAAGATTGTCCAATGAAAATCACCAGCGCCAGACACCCGGACAGCGCCTGGGTAGAGGGGAAGATGGAGAATTTCACGGCGCTGTTCGGAGCTCAGGCTGACCCACCACCGCCCCCAACAGCACTCGGCTTCGGACCAGGAAAACCTCCACCCCCGCCACCCCCTCCTCCAGGCGGGGGAGCCGGTACGGCTCCGCCCCCCACCGTGGTCACGGCCCCTCCCGGCGCCGACAAGTCAGCAGCTGGTTGTGGTCCCTTCTACCTAATGAGGGAACTGCCAGGTGAGTACTAGGCCTGGCGTAACCAGCCAATCAGATCCTAACGAGGGTGTGATGGGCGTGGCTCTCAGCCGACCGGCGGAGGTGCAAGGTAACCTAGGCAACGCGTGCCAGGACCTTGGAGTGGAAAGGCCTCAGAATTCACTACCAAAGGGATGACGTGAATTCTTGGGGTGGATTGAAGGTGGGAAGAGAATACATTTCCGTGACCATTTTTCACGCTGTATCCGGCCTGTGTCCCTGACT
>NW_017731932.1:322118-327114 GCF_001890085.2 Hipposideros armiger
TTTTTTAAAATGTGTATTTCACAATAAAAAAATTTTTTAAAGCCACTTTTTCATTTTACCCTTTGTGTTCATCATAACTCTAGATGAACTGGTAGGCTAGATATTTCCACCCTTGCCACTGGGATCCTTATTCAATTACTAATAAGTTTATATTCTTTGGCAAAAGTCAGATATACATTATTTATACCGAGATAGCCTTACATTTATATAATACTTTATACTTTTCAGTATGTTTTCCTTTGAACCTTGCAAAAAATGTTAGTGTACTTAAGATCGTTAATACCACATTCCATAGATAAGAAACAGAAGCATAGAAGACAGCTAGGGTTAGAATTCTAGTTGTGCAACTTCTAATCAAATATTCTTTTTTCTAGGAAAAGCATTATACTCATTATTATGAGGAGGAATAAAGATGGTGTTAAGTTAGACAACAGTAGCTAGAAAAAAATCTGGCTGCTTTTTGTGTGTAAAGGTGATTAGTGTTTCTTGCTAGGAAAAAAAAAAAAAAGGAAGCCATTGGGTCATATTTGGCCCTTAGCTTGGTTGTAGCTGAGCTGCGAGGTCCTACTATCCCGGTCGTGTTAGAAAGTATAATTTCTCACTTGCCCGTTCTATGAAAAGCACTCAGATCAGTGTTTACCCTGGAGTAAGAATCATGAAAGTTACTGTGCTTAGTCCAAGGAGACGAGTGTCTCCTTTGTTGGGTTAGAGCAGTTTCCATCTCTGCCCTATTTGGGTTTTTGCCTATTTTTTCCTCATTCCAACCTACCCTTCTATAATATTATATTTTTAGTTATTTACTTTTGCTATTCTTTAAAAATAATTTTTTTTGTAATTCTCACTTGAAGGATTCCTTATTTAGGCTAAAATATAGTCCTTCACTTCCCCTCTGGGTGATGTAAAACAATTTTCTACTTTTGGGACTAATATTTTATTATTCTCCCTGTGTCCTCTAGGCAGCACCGAGCTGACAGGCAGCACCAACCTGATTACACACTACAACCTGGAACATGACTATAATAAATTCTGTGGGAAGAAAGTGAAGGAGAAGCTCAGTAACTTCCTGCCTGACCTGCCAGGGATGATCGATCTGCCTGGTTCCCATGATAACAGCAGCCTCCGCTCCCTCATTGAGAAGCCCCCTATTCTTGGTGGCTCTTTCAATCCTATCACAGGGACCATGCTGGCTGGCTTCCGCCTCCACACTGGCCCGGTGAGTCCCCTTTTGGGGAGGAAGAAGGCAAATGGGGAGGCCTGAAAGGCATGCAGGTGGTTTTTCTGTCCAAGTCCGTTCCTTCCTCACTTACTGAGCAGACCAGATGGTGGGAGCAGGGGAGTTCCTCCCTCCACTCACTTGGCCCTCCCTTTGGTTCCTTCAGCTGCCAGAGCAGTGTCGTCTGATGCACATTCAGCCTCCCAAGAAGAAGAACAAGCACAAGCACAAACAGAGCCGTACCCAGGACCCTGTCCCCCCAGGTAAGCAGCAGTTCTGTTCCAGACCAGAACACCTGACGTCCTGAATCTGGTTCAGCCTTCCTCAGCTAAAAACCCCGTTCACTTCCTTATGGAGCCCTGGACTCCCACATTTTCCTGAAAAATCCTGGGCAAGTAGGATCTTGGGACAGGGCCTTAGCAGTGCCTCCGGAGCCTCTGGGTGCTTGAAGAAAAGCACTGGCTTCTGACTAGGGCTTTTCTGTAGGCTGCAAAGTCCTAGAAGGAGGGAATTTTGAGCTCTACAGGTGATAGGCACTTAATGTCTCCTACAGAAACACCATCTGATTCGGATCACAAAAAGAAGAAAAAGAAAAAAGAGGAGGATCCTGAACGAAAAAGGAAGAAGAAAGAGAAGAAGAAGAAGAAGGTAGGGTAGAGGCATGTTGCTGCAGCCCAGTGAGTTTCCCTGTGTCTCACCCCGGCCCTACGTAGAGTCCATGGCCTCAGGTCGGACCCAGGGCAGCTTGCGGTGCTTTCCTGTACAGCCCTGATCAAGGCTAAGGCTACTTCCTAGTTGTTCTCTTACCCCTCCTTTGTCTTCCCCAGAACCGACACAGTCCAGACCACCCAAGTATGGGCAGCTCTCAGGCCAGCAGCAGCAGCAGCCTCCGCTAACAGGACCATGGGACTCCGCCAGGATGACTTTTGCTGCTGAACTAAACCTGCTGACAGAAGCTGCTTCGGGCTCTTGGACACAGCCTTAGCAGCATCCCCTGCAGCTGGAACAGAAGCCAGCTCCTAGCGTGCTCGGTTAAGAGTAATGCATTATGAGAGAGAAGGGCCATGCTTTTCTAAGGCTCAGCCCAGCTTTCTCATGGACATCTCTTCATCTCTTTTGTGCAGTTTGTCTGATTTAGGACTTTACCTGATTTGTTAGGGTTTTTCTTTCTTTCTTTTTTTTTTTTTAAATTGCATTTATCAAACTGGCTGAAGTGTGGCTGCCTTTTAAGAGGTAAGTGCCTTTCTAGGAGAGTCAGGGTTTAAGGCAAGGCATACTAAGATCTGCGGGGGTTGGGGTCTTGTATTACATTATCTCATCAGCAGGCAGGGAAACCACCAAAATGAGACTGGGGACTGTGGACCAAAAGGTAGGCAGAGCTGGCTCGTACCTTCCCACAGTAGCTGTGTCATCACCTTGCCCGTAATATGGAGAACCAAGCACCTGGATGAGGCTCCATCTGAAGGGCTGATCCAGTTAGGGCCCAACCAAGTTCTAGGTCAATTCTGTGTTGAAACAATAACCAGCTGAAAAAGTACCCACAACCACCGGTGTATTTCAACAGGTTGATTCTTGGTCAAGCCTGTGATTTCTTTTTCAAGTAAACATCGGGCAAGCAAAGGTAAATGCTTCTTATCTTTATAAGAACTTTTGACCTGCCTCATTCCTTAGCTAAGATGATGAAAGTATTTGGCTGATGTGAAAACATTTCTAACCTAAGACCAACAAAAAGGCAGCCTAAACTAGCAAAATGTAAAACAAATCCCTTCGGTCTTTGTATAGGACAGGTGACTGAAAACATCCATGAGAAAAACCCAAGCTAATATAATCTGACTTAAGCTAAATTTGACACAGGTCAGTTAAATAATCTGTTTTGAGCCAAGGCTGTTCCTAGATCAGGAGGCAGAAAACCACTCATTTAGCTCGTTTTAATCTAGAATTTCAGAGCAAGAGTTTATATACTTAAGTTATGGACAGTGAAAATAAAGGGTTCTGGCCAGTTTTCTGAGCTTTAGTGTCTGAGGATGCCTATTAAAATGAGGGCATAGCCTTTTACTTTTGCAAATGGAAAATATGAGCTGCCACCCATATGTCCAGTATGCCTTCAACAGGGCTTTCATACTCTTGATCATCCACTCCCTTTGGCTACATCCAAAATGAACTTTACNAATAATGAATGTAATACATAGAAGAGCCGCTTGAGGTAGGCATTGTTAGCTTCACTGTATATCAGTTAATTGACAGATATTGAATAGATATTCTGGGCAAATGCTGGGTGTGTAGGAAGGTGGGGGCATGTGGTGAAAAGGGAAGAGAAATTAAAAGGAGCTTATTTTACTTAGGGATGCAAAACATTGGGCTGTCGGAAAAGTCATGACGCATTTTTGCAACGAAAAACAGAAAAAATACGTCATGACTTTTCTGACAACCCAATATGTGGTTTAAGGATAAAGAAGCGACTCTATTTCTTGTCAAGACCAATCTCATTACTTTGTGGTCATGCCTCACATAGGGCAACTATTTTGTTGAGAACTACATGATGGTTTTCAAAATATGTTCCTTGTTATCCAAAATGACAGCAAGAAAAAGTTGTCATTTGAGCTGGACTTTGAAGACTTCATATTGGTGAGGAGTATTAGGAAGAATTTTCCTACAATTAGGTTGATTTTCCTAAAAGAAATTTCCTGAAAGGAAACACTATGAGGGGTGTGTTTTTTCAGATGATGGGGGCCCATTTGGATGGATCAGAAATTTTGTATAGGGGACTGATGGTTGAGTAGGCCCCAAAGCTAAGTTACAGTAAGATGTGTTTAACCATGAGTGCCAGTCAAAAGAATTGGAGCTTTTTCCTGAGAGCAATAGGAAACCATTGAAATTTTGGAACTGAGGAGTACTGCTTCTAAAAATATCTGGAAAATGGGTGTGCCATGTATTGAAATAGAGAAACCATGAATGAAGTGAGGAAGATTTGGCATTTAAAAAAAAAAAAGAATCTCCATGGACTTGACTAAGAGGAAGTTGGAAATATGAGTTTTCAGGAGAGGAGTCAGGGCTAGAGAGAGATTTATAAATCATCTTCATAGAACTGATAGAAAGTTGGATGGACTCAGAAATAGCAAAGTGCCTTCTCATCTGAGGCTTGAGCGTAACCACCTGGAAAGAGGAGAGCTGACAGAGGGGGAAGACATCAGGACATTGTAATTGATGGCAGGAGGCGGTGCGAGGTTATGAGGAAAGGTCCTGTGGCACTGAGCTTCCTCGTATTAACAGTAGACCACTCTTCTGAGATGTGTGACAGGAAAATACAGGAAAAGAATTGGGTAAGGCCTAGAGGTATGGAGACAAAAAATACCTTGTTTATTTTAATATTGTCGTGATATAAATTCGTGACGTCTTTTTTCTATGTTCATTGCAAAAATGCGTCATGACTTTTCCGACAACCTAATAGTTACTGAGCACCGAGTGTGTCTGGTTTGGGCATCAGCCATACATGAGTGAACAAGGCATTGTCTGCCCTCAGGGGGCTCACAGTTCAGAACCTGAGTTTTCCCAGGTGAATGATTATAAACACGCCACTTTTATAAAGAAGAATGAAATCGTACCATTTGCAACGACATGGATGGACCTAGAAACTATTATGTTAAGTGAAATAAGTCAGTCGGAGAAAGACAAATACCATATGATTTCACTTACACGTGGAATCTAAAACTGAATGAACGAGCAAAGTAAACAGAAGTGGTCTCAGAGATATAGAGGAACAACTGATGGCTGCTAGTTGGGAGG